>NC_041398.2:199637730-199937730 GCF_900747795.2 Erpetoichthys calabaricus | reverse complement strand
CTGTAAATCTATGAACAGCTGCCTGCTTAAATAGCAAATATGGGTACTTTTCCGGCAGGTTATGCAGGTAAGAGGTAGAAGCATAAGAGAGATGTGCAGAAGCAGATACATTGAAAAGGAAAAAGTAAGATGATATGAACTGATAAAATGCAGAGCAAGTGGCAGAAAAGAATGTAAAAATTCAATAATCAGGCAGTGGTCAGGGCGGCACGGGTGGCGCAGTGGGTAGCGCTGCTGCCTCGCAGTTGGGAGACCTGGGGACCTGGGTTTGCTTCCCGGGTCTTCCCTGCGTGGAGTTTGCATGTTCTCCCTGTGTCTGCGTGGGTTTCCTCCGGGCGCTCCGGTTTCCTCGCACAGTCCAAAGACATGCAGGTTAGGTGGATTGGTGATTCTAAATTGGCCCTAGTGTGTGCTTGGTGTGTGGGTGTGTTTGTGTGTGTCCTGCGGTGGGTTGGCACCCTGCCCAGGATTGTTTCCTGCCTTGTGCCCTGTGTTGGCTGGGATTGGCTCCAGCAGACCCCCGTGACCCTGTGTTCGGATTCAGCGGGTTGGAAAATGGATGGATGGCAGTGGTCAGCTTGCACAATCTGCCTAAATAATAAATAATGGTTAGAGTAACTTAGGTTTAGCAGTAACTAAATGCACATGTAATGGATGTCAGAGATGTACTGTCATCTCAGCTGGGATGAACTTAGTTCCCTTTCCTGGCCAGGATGCTGGCATGGTATGTCAGCACGAATGGATTGGTAGGTATCCTGGCAGGGTTGGACAGAAGACTAATTCCCAGCTATGAGGCCATTGTAGCATATGGACACAGGGAGACAGTCTTCTAAATCTGTATGCTCTCCCGATATGCTATGTAGTAGTATTCCTGTGCCAGTGTACCCATACACACAACCACAGGGTGTACTGGGAACTGGAGTCCTCTGGAGCATCCCTGTTTGGTTCTGTGGGTGCAACCATGGGGAGCTGCAGGAAATGGCTGTCCCTACTTTGTGAGGCTTCCACATGACCCAGAAGTGCTTACTCCTTGCATTGTCCCGACTCTGGACTCCTAAGTCCTGCATAAATGGGACAGCCTCATCTCATTCGGGGAGTTGAGGTCAGGTAGAAGAGGACAGTGCTTGCTTAGAGGACTGAAGAAAGGAGTGAGGATAGGGAAGGAAAGGAACGGAAAGCAAAAGAGAAGAAAAGAATCAGATTTGGTTCTTGTGAGACCTTTAGAAAAGTATTGTGTTAATAAAAAGTATTTGTTGGGACCTGGGAGTGAAATTGGTACTGTTGTATCTGGGGTTTGAGGTTCGGCAATGCCCCCTAGTGACCACATTAATGTTGCAGAAGATGCATCTGGTGCGCAGTTAGTGCGGCTTTAAAAAAACATTATGCAATAAATACAAGATATTATGTATTGATTTCAATTTGCCTGAAGAAGTGGCCTGAGCTCCCTCGAAAGCTTGCATATTGTAATCTGTTCAGATAGCCAATAAAAGGTGTCATTTTTCTGCACTTCTCATTGCATCCATAAAGGCTAACACAGTACATCACCCTAGTATTATTAAATATGTTTGCTTGAAACAAAAAATATGACCAATAATACTTGTTTGAAATGTAACAATTTCAGCAAATGTTGACCAGTAACAGCATATGTACTGGATATTGTACTGCAAACTGAAAAATGGCTATTAGCTCAAAAAAGCAAACCTTTACTATGTATACAGTAAGTTAATCAGATGAATAAAAGAGAGAGCCTACAAAAACACCTTTCTTTAATGCCTTAATGAAAAAAAGATTAACATTTTAACTACGAAATACATTGTTTATGAAGCTATGTATTAATGTGTTGGTATAATTTTTAAATTACATTTTTATTGTCCTCCATTGAATTTGCTGAGTAGCTAAATTAGTTTGGAGTAATGCCCATCTGATTTATTCATATGAGCCTGTTACAATCTACCTAATGTACGTAGCATTTACGTCATATTAAAGTCATTGTAAACATTCCTACCTTGTTATAGAGTTACTAGCTGTGTTACCAAGCTTCATCTGGGAAATTTCATAGGATAATAGACCTCAGTTATAGTTCTATCAATTAATCAGGAGTATCAGAAGTACTATATAGCAAGGTGCTTTTCTGTACACAATATTTGTAGGATTTTTGTTTGCTTTTTAACCAAAGGTTACCCAACGTGTCCTGGCCTGGCTAATATTATCGGCAGGCAGTGTGGTGTAGTGCAGTGTTTCTTAACTTCTAAATGGGTCTGCCACTGGTTGATTGAGAGTTGCCATTGATTATAATAGACACACACCTTTATGGGTTGTGAAAATGTGGGTCGTAACACCAGAAGGTTTGAGAAACACTGATGTAGTGGTTAAGGCTTTGGACTTAGAACTTACCCTGAGGTAGTGGGTTCAAATCCCGCTAATGACACTGTGTGACCTTGAGCAGGACAGTTCAATTGTAATCAATTGTGTCTCAAAGGTTCTATGTCACCTTGGATAAAAGGACCAGTCAAAACATAAGTGCTAATAATATTATTAGGTCATTCGAGCTGGTTACTCTTGAACATGCTATACACAATTTTCCAGAAGTAAAACATTCCTCCATTAGATCAATTCCTAATTTTTCCTGATTTTCCTAGTGATCTAGCTTTTGTTGATGGCCATTGCCAAACACAATTTTGGAAAGTAGATTCTTTAGAATTGTAACAAGCAGGAAAATATGAAATTTGGGTATATATTATTATTGTTATTAAATGTTTGTGATTTTCTTTTGTTTATGTTGTTCACTCAAGTACAGTATTTCTTTTCGTGTTTTTCATCAGTTGTATGTAGTCTTTCATTAAAGTGCACAGATGCAAGTGTATATGCAAAGCAGTGCTTGAAGTGGATATACATACATAAGTCTAAAGCCTAAAGAGAGAGGAGCACAGAGGAGTAGTTTCGAGCATTGAGACATAATTTCTTTGGCTTCCTCATTAGATATTCAGTCACTGCTATCTAATCACACTCGGGATATTGTGCGATTTAAGTGCCATGATTAAAGAGGGGGTTTGGGGGTTGGTCCCCTTGTAGTTTTCAGTGCTGCGACTGGGCGATAATAGAACAGAGTGGATAATCAAAATGATAGCTGAAACGCATCTAAGAGTGCTGGTAGTCAACAAAACAGGGCTTGCTAACCATTGAGGTTTGCATCTTCTTTGAGCTTTTCGAAATGTTTTCTTTCCATTTCACAGCGTGATCGTGTCTCTTTATTCCTATCCATCCACCATCCTTTGTTTTTCATAAAGCGCGGTATTAGTGCAAAACAGAGCATGTAAGTTAGCATAATAATAAGAAATATCAACAAAATAAAAAAAAATATTGACAAATAAAAAAAATTGTCAATGTGTTTTTGAGATATTAGGGTGTTTATTTTTTTCTGTTGAAGGTTTCTTTTTTTTTTTATCCCTAAATCCTGATATATCGAAATGTCATTTCTTAGCGGATTTCTACTGAACTAGATGTTTCATCCTACCAAATTTTAGCTTTTTAACAAAATAGGAAATAGTGTTTTTGTTGTAGGTGAGTGAGTGAGTCAGTCAGTCAGTCAGCTTTGCATTATATACAGGTGCTGGTCATAAAATTAGAATATCATGACAAAGTTGATTTATTTCAGTAATTCCATTCAAAAAGTGAAACTTGTATATTAGATTCATTCATTACACACAGACTGATTTATTTCAAATGTTTATTTCTTTTAATGTTGATGATTATAACTGACAACTAATCAAAGTCCCAAATTCAGTATCTCGGAAAATTAGAATATTGTGAACAGGTTCAATATTGAAAACACCTGGTGCCACACTGTAATCAGCTAATTAACTCAAAACACCTGCAAAAGCCTTTAAATGGTCTCTCAGTCAAGTTCTGTAGGCTACACAATCATGGGGAAGACTGCTGACTTGACAGTTGTCCAAAAGACGACCATTAACACCTTGCATAAGGAGGGCAAGACACAAAAGGTCTCTGTGTCCAAGCACGTTAATAGAGAGGCGAAGGGAAGGACAAGATGTGGTAGAAAAAAGTGTACAAGCAATAGGGATAACCGCACCCTGGAGAGGATTATGAAACAAAACCCATTCAAAAATATGGGGGAGATTCACAAAGAGTGGACTGCAGCTGGAGTCAGTGCTTCAAGAACCACCACACACAGACGTATGCAAGACATGGGTTTCAGCTGTCACATTCCTTGTGTCAAGCCACTTTTGAACAAGAGACAGCGTCAGAAGCGTCTCGCCTTTGGACTGCTGCAGAGTGGTCCAAAGTTATGTTCTCTGATGAAAGTAAATTTTGCATTTCCTTTGGAAATCAAGGTCCCAGAGTCTGGAGGAAGAGAGGAGAGGCACAGAATCCATGTTGCGTGAGGTCCAGTGTAAAGTTTCCACAGTCAGTGATGGTTTGGGGTGCCATGTCATCTGCTGGTGTTGGTCCATTGTGTTTTCTGAGGTCCAAGGTCAACGCAGCCGTCTACCAGGAAGTTTTAGAGCACTTCATGCTTCCTGCTGCTGACGAACTTTATGGAAATGCAGATTTCATTTTCCAACAGGACCTGGCACCTGCACACAGTGCCAAAGCTACCAGTACCTGGTTTAAGGACCATGGTATCCCTGTTCTTGATTGGCCAGCAAACTCGCCTGACCTTAACCCCATAGAAAATCTATGGGGTATTGTGAAGAGGAAGATGCAATACGCCAGACCCAACAATTCAGAAGAGCTGAAGGCCACTATCAGAGCAACATGGGCTCTCATAACACCTGAGCAGTGCCACAGACTGATCAACTCCATACCACGCCGCATTGCTGCAGTAATCCAGGCCAAAGGAGCCCCAACTAAATATTGAATGCTGTACATGCTCATATTTTTCATGTTCATACCTTTCAGTTGGACAACATTTCTAAAAATCCTTTTTTTGCATTTGTCTTAATTGATATTCTAATTTTCCAAGATACTGAATTTGGGACTTTCATTAGTTGTCAGTTATAATCATCAACATTAAAAGAAATAAACATTTGAAATACATCAGTCTGTGTGTAATGAATGAATCTAATATGCAAGTTTCACTTTTTGAATGGAACTACTGAAATAAATCAACTTTGTCATGATATTCTAATTTTATGACCAGCACCTGTACAGTACATACATGCATACGTACCTATATGGCATGCAGAGTGTGGCATCCCTGCTAGGATAGACTCCCTTACCTTACCTGGCCGGAAAGCCCTGTTGGCAAATAGCCAGGAGGATAGCAGAAAATGCCAGTGCAGAAATGGGCACGCTGGCGTCCTGGCAGGGTTGGAATGAAGAACAATACAAGGCAGGGAGTGCCTGAGTTTTAGCCTGTAGTCCTAACAGGGTACCCTGATATGCTGGATGGCATTTCCCTGGGTCAGGATTCCCATATGAACATGCAGAGGGAATGCTGCATCCTGTAATCCCTTGGGGCAGCCCTGTCAGATTCTGTGGAGGCCGCCATGGGAAGCTGCTGGGGCTGATTATCCCTACTTTTTGGGGCTTCTGTTTGTCAAAGTTAAAAGAAGCCACTCTGCCTTATCCAGATGAGTTGGTGTTGGGTATGGAGGATGAATAGTGCTTACCTAGAATGAGTGGAAGGAAAGAATCTGTCATAGCCTTTGTTTATAAGGTATATGGTATAATAAAAGTTGTATTTGAACCCAGGACTTATATCTATGCAGTTGTGTTTGGTAATTGGGATGTTGCAATGTCCCCCTAGTGGTCACATGAAATATGTATGTATATGTGTGTGTATATAGTAAACGAACCACATGCCGTGGCGCAACGTCCGAGGTTCGATTCCCGAGAGGGGGTGCAGTGAGTGTGTACGCCTGATGAGCCCAGAATTAGGGCAAAACACGTGTCATGTACTCTTTGCATTATTTGACAGTAAACTATGCAGCATATATACTATATATATATATATATATATATATATATATATATATATATATATATATATATATATATATACACACATATATATTGTGAAAGCTTGAGGCACGGTCGTCCTCTTGAACCCTCAGATCAGACGTCAGACACCAGACAAAAATCCAATTATTTATTTTATAATAATAATGTGCACCAAGCACCCTTCTCTCCACAATACTCATAAACAAATCAATATCCAATACAATAATCAATCCTCCACTCCCAGACGCGTTGCCACCCTTCCTCCCAGCTCAGCTCGACGTCCGGGATTTCCCGTAGTCCTTTTATAGTCCTTGACCCGTAAGTGTTTCGCCCTCTCTGTCCACGTGAGTAGGAACACTTCTGGGTCATATAAAAACTCTTCTTCACCCCGGAGGCACGTCGTTTCTTCCTGTCATGTGATCATGACGCACCTCCGGGTTATAGGGCACGTAAGAGTCCGACAGCCTCCCTACAGCGACTCCTGGTGGCCCCATGGTATCCAGCAGGGCTGTGCATATAAACTACAAAGTCCATGAGGCCCTGCTGGAATTTGGGGAACGTCCATGCTGTCGGGAGAGCTCCACCTGGCGGCCTGGGGGTGAGGGACGGAATATTTAGCCGGCCATCCACCACAGTTCCCCACCCTTAGCGAAGCCAACTGGGGCGGAGCGTCCAGCCCCGCGAGGGACGTCCTCCTCCAGGAGGACGCGTCAGTCGGGCCTTGGCCGTGTTGTCTAGATCCCCCAGAGAACCTAGGGGGAACGGTGTATCGGCTGTTCCTCCGCTCCCCTGTCCTCTGAGGACAACTTCGCCAAATGTGGCCCAGCCGATGACAGTCGTAACAGATCCGTCGTCCTCCCGGTTGTCTTTCTCCACGAGACCGGAAACACCTCGGGAATTCTGTCAGTTCCATCTCCGCCCCCTTCTCCGCCAAGGAAGGTTTACGGCTGCTCTCTGCCCGTTTCTCCATCTTGTCAGGAGACCCGCGTTTTATTTTGGGGATCTCCTGTTTGCTCTGGGGCTTGTGCACAGCTTGGGTCTCTCTATTGGAAAAAATGAGCCCCTTTGCTGTCTGCACACCCTTTGATTTAATTTGTACCAGCTTCGGTGTCTTCAGGATCAGACCGTTCCCGGAGACAGCACCATCCAGCTGTTCCGGTTCGACCGACCCTTCCATTAAGCCAACGGTCATCGTTTCTGCCTCTCTTGTAGGGCTTGCAGTGGTTTGGCACCCGCTACTTATCAAACGCGGGCCCATTTCACACTGCGTCCCTATTTCATTATATACGGTACTGGCATTTCCTACCTGTACCGCCAAATTATATAACACGGGACGCTCACGACCCAGCCGCCGCAGGTATTCCTCCACCTTCTTTATCGGGGCTTCGGCCGACGCTCCCAAGTCTCCGACAATCCTCTTGATCTCAGTCAGCAACTGAAAAATACTTTGTACGGGCTCGATCAGTTTTTCGAGCTCCCGCACGTCTAGAAAGTTATTTAATTTGGCCGGAGGCAAGGTTATTTCCTCATTCTCCTTACCTGCCAGCCGGGAGCCAATGAGCACGTCCGCTGTCGGCATGTGCTCTGACGGGCTTCGCGGAGGCTTCTGGGAATTGGAGTCTTTAGAGGGATGGGTGGCCGCTCGTGGCCAACTGAGATCTGCCTTTTCTAATTTAATGGCAGACCCTTCAGTCACATCCCGCCCCTCTTTACCTTGTTTTAACTCCGGCGCTGCTTCGTTCACCTCCCCCTTCCCCTCCATGGAGTCTGATTCCATCTGGGAACACACAACCTCACTAACGGACTGCCGTTGACCTTCCTCCCGACATCCTTCGGGTGAAAGCATGAAGCACGTGTCTGCCAATGAGCAGGTGTCTTCCTGGTCAGGTGACTCGTTGTTTTGGTGACGATATACCCAGCCTGCACCAGGATAGTCCACGTGATCGTCGTCGGCAAATAGACTTCTCCCTTTCAGACTCCTAGATAGGCTCGCCATCTCTCTGTCACAGCCATCTTGCCTGAGTAGAAGAGATGTGTCCGTCTTATAGTCTGTTTTGTGTCGCTCGGCCTCTGCAAAATAAGAACGTACAGCTCCCGGTGCATCGGGCGTTGTCCTGGCATGTACCTTGGAACATAGACAATCCAGTCTCAGTTCATTTAGGTAGTCCTCTGGAGTCTCAATCCGACAGCGTTCCGGCTGTTGCCCTGCTCGGGCTTGCTCGGCTTTAATCAGCTCTCGGTCTTCTGCACTCCCAGTCAGGTAGGTCCACACCTTCTCTGCCTCTGTAAGGTTCTGCACCCAGTTGGTATTGCCCTTTTTTCCGGACTTCTTTCCCATCTCGAACCGATGTTGAATGAGGCTTTCTATTAAGCAGCGCAGCCCACAGAGTATGGTGGTTTTTCTTGAGTGTCCTGACGCTGTCTTGTTGGGGTTCTCAGTTCACAGAAATATTTTAAATTTAGGTCCTCTGCCAAACCGACGGCCAGAGAATCCTGCCGAGACTACGCCACTGTGAAAGCTTGAGGCCACTGTGAAAGCTTGAGGCACGGTCGTCCTGTTGAACCCTCAGATCAGACGTCAGACACCAGATAAAAATCCAATTATTATTTATTTTATAATAATAATGTGCACCAAGCACCCTTCTCTCCACAATACTCATAAACAAATCAATAACCAATACAATAATCAATCCTCCACTCCCAGACACGTTGCCACCCTTCCTCCTAGCTCAGCTGGACGTCCGAGATTTCCCATAGTCCTTTTATAGTCCTTGACCCGGAAGTGTTTCGCCCTCTCTGTCCACGTGACTAGGAACACTTCCGGGTCATATAAAAACTCTTCTTCACCCCGGAGGCATGTCGTTTCTTCCTGTCATGTGATCATAACACACCTCCGGGTTATAGGGCACGTAAGAGTCCGACAGCCTCCCTACAGCGACTCCTGGTGGCCCCCATGGTATCCAGCAGGGCTGTGCATATAATCAACAAAGTCCATGAGGCCCTGCTGGAATTCGGGGAACGTCCATGCTGTCGGGAGAGCTCCACCTGGCGGCCTGGGGGTGAGGGACGGAATATTTAGCCGGCCATCCACCACAATATATATATATATATATATATATATATATATATATATATATAATATGTTAAGTTGATTTCAGGTATTGGCTCCCTATGACCCTGAAATGGATAAGTGGGTTAGAAAATGGGTAAAAGGAAATGCATTATTATACCTGTTGTTTATATTCAAGATTTTACAATTTGACCAAAGCATGTGAGTTGTTTGAGCTTTATTTTTTAAGAGAGTAAAATTTCAAATGTACTGTAGTTCAAAAAAGAACAATTACATTAGATAACAATGTACTTTAATTTTATTAAAAAAAGAATGAAAGTCAGCTGTGCAACAAAAAAAAAAACTGGCACATAGACCATGTAAATATTCATTATTGGAACTTGGCAGGCACAGTGTCTTCCCTTTTCACCCTCAGCTCTTCCTTTCTTTTCCTTATAAAAACATATCAATTAATTTTAATTGAATATGATCTAAAACTTGGCTTTTTAAAATCTTTTTTGTATATTTTTTTTCAGTAGCACATTGGTGATAAACTAAGGAAATATGTTAATTAGTTAGACAGACATTGAGACTAGCCAACTTTACTAGAAGTTTTAAACTTTAATGTAGGTTTTCTGCTGCCTGTAATTGATTTCCCAGGCAGTGCTGTAAGAACTGTGAGAAAAACATACTGAAGAAACATTTGCTACAAAAAAATTCTGTAAATTAAATCATATTGCTTCACAGAGTCCTGGTTTGATATCTTTTTTGACTAAAACAAGACCTATTTTTGACTAAAACTTGACATTTTTGGCAGCACAGTGACACAATCATTAGTACTACAGCGTCAAAACTTCAGGTAACTGGTTCACAATCCAGGCTTGATCAGTTTATGCATATAGTTTGCAGGTTATATCTTTTGGCCAGATGTGTATAGATACATATTTGACTGCCCAGGATAGATTTCACACTACAGATTCAGAAAACTGACATTGTTGGATGTTTTGGAAATAATAGTTCTAAACATTGCATTGCGACCATTATAACACTGAACTAACAATTTTTTATATTTTAGGTTGACTCTCAGACTTTAACTTGGTACATAATTATTTAAATTATGGTTGCTTTTGGCTTATTGACTGAGCTAATGAGCCTTGTGGTACATCGAAGAATTCCTGTAAGCAATTTGTAGGATTTGTATTCCCGTAGAATATTCAGGACTGATTTAATGTCATAACACGCTCACCTTCTTTTTCATCTCCAGTGAAAGACTGAAGTAAGGCCTTTAGAACAGACATGAGTTCATCATATATGCTGCTAGCTGCATATTGTTGAAAAATTGAGAGAGTATGTATTTTAGTACAGACAATTTTACATATGCAATATTATAGATTTTTTATTTTATTTGGATTCATTTTAAGTTTTCTTTTTTATTAGAGAAATAATGTTTCTGCCTTGTGTCTTAAAGATGTCATAGTATTACATTAAATGTTGTTCACTGAATGGTTTTAAATGAAAGGGTTAGATATAACAGTAAATATTTCTAAACATAGAGAAATTATACAAAATATTTCATTACATAACACTGTATACTGTTTTAAGAAGCTTTGAGACTTTCAGTTACCAGTGTCAAGTATCTTTCCCAAGTACTGCATAGGTCTGAGGTGCTTAAATACACAGCACACAAAGTTTAAATGTTTTTTTGTCAACTCAAGTATCAACTTTGAAAATGAAAATTAATTATAAATCAAATTAACAACACTAATTTTAATAAATGGCTACCCTTAATGTAAATGTATTATGTATAGTGCCTTTTTCCAGCAGTATACAGTATACACTACAAAAATTTTGGCTCTTTAATTGCACATTACTGGGATTTGTAATTCTTTGTTGATCCATTGCTTGAAAAAGAGCAATTTTATTCTGGGAAGTTGCTTCTTTGGGCTTAGAAAATGTTCCTAATATGTTAACAGTCTTTAATGTCTAGTAGAAGACCTAGCAGGATATGAATAGATCAAGAAAACTTAAAGTTGAACTTGTTCTTGTATGCTGCAGATTTTAAAATGATAAACCTATTTGTGTTGAACAAATCTGTGTTCAGCTGTTTGTAGTTATTTATGGCACCTAATACGGATCTTAATAAAGGTTCTTTCTGGAACCTACATATGGATGTCTCTTTTGGGAATCAATAATTGTTCCTCAATTGCATCATTCTGAAAAACCACTTTGGCACCTTTTTTAAGAGTTTAGATGAGGCACAAGTCTATCCCAATGCACTCACACAAATATGCACACACTCTGATCCTGGGTCATTTTATAGCTCCCAATTAGCGTAATAGGAAGGGAAACTACAGTATTTAGATATACACAATCCCCAGAAGATTGCCCAATAACTGTAAAAGTGTAAAAATGTCAATCATAGTTGCCACTAAAATAACAGGTTGTAACTGAATTACCTTTTTAATACAGTTTGTTTTGTTTTCTTGCCAAATTATTTAGCCACTGCGGTGGGCTGGCGCCCTGCTTTGGGTTTGTCTCCTGCCTTGCGCCCTGTGTTGGCTGGGATTGGCTCCAGCACACTCCCGTGACCCTGTAGTTAGGATATAGCAGGTTGGATAATGGATGGATGGATGGATTATTTAGCCATTCTCAAGAAATCGAGTGCAAAAGTTTCCATCCAGATGAAGAACATGCCCCATAAAATTATCTATAATGAAGCAATGAAGGAGATGATAGCTTTAATAATTGTAAATAAACTGTGCTAGTGGAGTGGTCAGGCACTGCTGCATCACAGCCTCAATATACTGGCTTTAAATCATGGACCTGTCTGTCTCTGTCTAGATTTCATGTCCTCCCAGTGTCTGCATGTTTTTTTTCCTGGCTGTCCGTTTTTCCTTTTGCATCCCCAAGAAATACAATTCAGATTAGAATATTGAAATTGCCTGGTCTGAATGTGTATCTTATGTTAAGGCCAGTGTGACTGTGATAGATTCTCACAGCCAAGACCCTCCAATTGAATGAGAAGAGAGTTGCTTTGATATTTATATGTATATTGTCATATGCCTGTTAGCTGTCTGGAGATTGTGCTTGAAAATTAAGTATGTTTTGGTATGAAGAGATAAGGTTTTAAAGCACAACTAAGTAACCAGAAAATGAAAGGGAAGAAGAAAGGTAGACAGAACATAGCTAGACATTTTTCATCAGTTATTTTGTTATGACATAGTTTTCCATTCCATTTTTAGTTATACAAGATGTAGCGACCCTGGCTGAATGATGGTCAACTCTCAGGCTGATGGTTTATGAATGCTTATTACCGTTTCCGTGACCTTGTTTCATAAACACACCGTAAGAGCTATAAAGGCAAAGTACAAAATAAAAAGCATGTAAATAACTTAACATAAACATTCGTAACTTTTGTTTTACATATAACACAGAGAAATTAATACCTTGTTCACTTTTCAGTGAGGTGCTTGTTTGTTAACCCCATATATCGCCATTTTCCTTTCCTATTCCCGGCAAAACTGTACAATTAATTATGCAAACCAAAGACACCCAATAACATATCAAAATAAAAGTGACGCAAACGCTGTGATTCAAGCCCTGCTGAAGTGTCCTTTACACTAGATTGGAAAACAGTTCTCATTCCATCTCATTCTAGTATTCAAAAAGAAAGATGATTCATCCAAGTTTGGCTCATATAATCAAGCTTTTGGAGCAGATAATGGTGGTTGTTGAGAGAGTTCTAGAGAAAAAAGTTAAGACTGAAATTAAAGTTTGATTCATACTTGGAAAGGGAACAACAGATGTAATCTTTGTTGGTGAGCAAATGCAGAAAAGGCAGTGAAGGGGAAAAAATTTGCATTATGCATTTACGGATTTGACAGAGTGCCATGATAGGTGGTGAGGCTGGTGTTGGTAAAGCTAGGTGAGGATGAATGGGCTAGTGTTTGTGATGATAATGCATGAGGAAACTTAGAGTATGGACCACAGTGTCCTCCTCAATTCTTAAATGGAAGAAGTTAGGAATAAGTACAACTTTTCCTAGAGCTGGCTGCCCAGCCTCACAGATCAATTGGGGGAGAAGGGCATTGGTAAAAGAGGTGAACAAGAACTCAGTGGCAGTTCTAGCAGAGCTCCAGAGAACCTGTATGAAGATGGGAGAAGCTTCCAGAAAGACAACCCTCATTACAACACTCTACTGATCTGGTCTTTATGGCAGAGTAAAAGACACATAAGAGCCCACTTGAAACTTGCAAAAAGGCACCTAAAGGATCATGTAAGAAACAAGATTCTGTGGTCTAATGAAACCAATATTAAACTGTCTGCTCTATCTTATAAATGTCATGTCAGGAGAAAACCTCTCATCACCTGCAAAATACCATTCTAGTAGTTAAATATGGTGGGGTTATTTTTTAGTAGCAGCGACTGGGAGACTAGTTAGGGTCAAGGTAAAGCTAAATGACCTGAAGTACAGAGATATCCTTATTAAAAATTTGCCCCAGAGTGCCCTGGGACAAAGGTGTCACACTGCATCAAAGGTTCACTTTCCGACAGGACAATGACCCTAAGCACAAAGCAAAGACAACACAGGAGTAGCTTAAGGACAACATTGTAAATCGTACTTGAGTGACTCATTGAGTCTGGACTTGAACTCCATCAAATAACTGTCCACCAATGGTCTCCTTCCAGCCTCACAGAGCTTGAGGGTATCTGAAGAGAAGAATGGCAGAAAATCTCTAAATCCAAGTTTACATAGCTTGTTGCATCACTCCAAAGAAGACTTCAGGCTATAATCACTGCCAAATGTGCTTCAACTAATTGCTGAGTAAAGGGTCTGAATACTTAAGCCAATGTGATATTTTAGTTTTCTATTTTAATATATTTGTAAAAATGTCTAAACTCATGTTTTTGCTTTTTTTTGGGTTATTGAGTGTTTCTTGATGTGGGAAGAAAAGGATTTAAATTATTTTAGCGTAAGGCTGCAACATAACAAAATGTGAAAAGTGAAGGGTCTGAATACTTTATGAATACATTGTATATGGGACTAAATTTAACCAGTTATCCTTTTCCCTAATCCCTCTTTGTCCAGTTCAGTGTTGAGAGAAGGCAGAGAAAAAGCTAACTCAGAACAGACTAGTCTTCACTGAGTTCTCAGGGGCACATGTACTAAATGATTTCATTTTAATTTTACTTTTCTTTTCCCCTGCTCGCTTCGCTCACCCACCCACTTTCAATCCCCACCAATACCCCCCCAAGGGGGATGCACAATGCTCCAACCTGTTCGCATTTCTGCCGCTCGCATTGTGAAAGGGAGGGGGTGGCTGAACGGCACGCTACAGAGATGCGGTCTGATCAGCTGCTGTCTTTCTGCTGCTGTTGCCAAGCTGTGTGTTCTGCTTGTCGCACTGCGTGTCGATCATTTAAAAGCCTGTACAGCCGCTGTCCTTTTGTCTCACTGCCTTGTGTTGTATGACGTTAAAGTGTCTCTCGCGGGATGTCAGATTGTCTTCAGAGAAGATCACGTGTCGTATCCTTCCAAGCCTTCCAAGATTTTTTTTTTATAATAGAGAGAAATGTCATATTGTCACTTAGATTTATTTTAAAATATAAATATATTTATTTGCTTCATAATTTTATTGTATTTTGTTGTTTGCTTTATAGTATTAGGCTTACATTGAGCGCAGTGTTTCTGTATTTACTACTTTAAGTAAAACTAAATTTTATAATTATGCTTAAACATAATCTCTTAGATGTTCTCTTTCTGATACATAATATTTTATACACAATAAGTTGTTTCTTAGCTCACAGTTATTTCAACAAATGATTAATCTTATTTCAGCATGATACATTCCAATCATTCAGTAGTCTGTAGTAATGACTTTTTAAAGTCAATTGCATTTTTACAGATTTGGGTAGGCAATTTTTATTCAAGTGATGCCACTTCAAACAATAAGCATGTTTGTCAGGAACTCATGTTAAAGGAATATTTTGTTTAATTGACATTTGTTTGACAGTGAATTAACTGAATAAATCACATCTCTTCTTTTCCACAAATTGCACATCTGCAAATTATGGTATCCATGCTATTAATGTGCTTTGGAGACATAATCAGAATTATTTCAATTTACTACTTGTTATTTTAGTGTATAATATAAAGTTACCTTAGGTCTTCAGTGGGCACAGGCTTGCCAGTGCATTTAAATGACACTGGCACTATTGGATTGCTAGCACTAATCTTTAAATAATGGTTCGCTCTGAGAATATTTTAATTGAAGAAAGGCCAAGAGAAGTAGTGATCAGTCTAGTTCATCCCTAAATTAATGAAATTCATTCCATGATACTTCACTCCTATGCCCGGATTCTGATAGACTTTTGGGCAAGCAGTAATAAATCTGAGAGTTTTCTTTTTAAAGTGGCTGCCATTGAGACCCCATTTCCTCACAGGATTCATTATTGCTGTTTTTGCTTATATTGCTTCTTGCTGCACACTCTTCTTTCTGATTTTCCTCTATCGAAAACATAACTTCATTCTCAAATCTGCTTAATCCAATTCAGTGTCACATTGGGCTAGAACCTGTCACGGCAGCACTGGTACAAGAGAGGAAACAGCCCTGAACAGTGCACTTGCACAAGCACATACACACCACCACACTTGCACAGGGATAAAAGGGAATTATCAAGTAATGTGGGATATGGGAGGAAAACCTGGAGCACTGGGAGGAAGTTACACATAGACATGGTGAGAATGTGCCATCTTTACTAAGTTGATGATCTTGGGTACCTGCAGCCTACTGCTGACTGCGATCTCACTTCTTTTAAGTCTGGTCTAGCAAATATGCTTACAAAAAAGGTGTTGGCCAATGCTAATGAAACCCTTTTATTACCATCTCAGATTTGAAGTCCAAGTTTCTCCTTTACGCATGCTAATACTATGGTGGGACTTGTTTTATGTCCAACCCTCAAAAGGGCTAAAGTCAGAACAGAGAACTAATTGGACTTACAATTCTGCTAACTACACTCCCTTGGCTATAATGAGTTCAGTGAAAAAAAATTACATGGTTGGTACTGTATGCAAATCTGACAACAGTGAAACCTGGGATACTGACCAGAAATAAATGGAAAAATGATGTACAGTGGCACATACAAAGGTGTGTAAGCTGAGAATGAGTCAATTGTAACGGTTGTCACATATTATGTTTTGTGTACTTTTTAGCTGGATCCGCCTCTTGCTTCTTTTTAGAGGGGTCCTAGAGAATAACTTACTGGGGATATCTCTTTAAGGGGAGTTGGGGGCCAAGCTACACCTGTGGGTCCTTGCCAAACGGTACGTTGGTGTGACGTAAAGGTTAACTGACTTTAAAAAGGCAAGGAGGCGCGTGTAAAAAAAAAAATTAAAAAAAAAAAAAACAAGAAAGGAGAAGGAGAGGAAGGTATACAAGAGAGAAGGAGCTGGAAAGGCATATAACAAGGAGCTGCAAGCAGTAAAGCAAGCAAGTAAGACTCTGGAATAAGGACTGCTGGGTGCACAGATAGGGTTTCCTTTCAACCTAAAAGGACCTTCGGAGTTCACGTCTTGTCTTGGCTGTTATGGAGCGGGCGTCGGCCATGGACGAACGCTAGCGTGGAGACCCCCGGGTGAGACGGATTTTCATCCCTCCTCAAAAGAACTGACACTAACCCGGTGAGATCGCTTCTTGTTATCTATAAGTTCAGTAAAAGTATCAGCAGCATCACCTCAGGATTGGTCGCTAGAGTTACTGCAGTTTTCCCTGGCCGAGTGAGGATAAACTTTTTAAACAAAGTTAATATAAAAGGGACTGGGGTACATGGCTGGGATTGTATGTATGCGTCCGCTTGTTATTTATATATATATATATAAATGTAATATAGATCTAAGTAAATGTGAAGATATGTGGGTTGTTTAGAAATAGGATGTTTATTTTTTCATTTCTTTCTTTGTTTCCTTCTGGCTTTCTTTGCTGTTGCGCCAAATGCTGGATAATATATTACAGTGTTCAAGGGGTTTGTATAGGTATAGTGTTTATAGGAATTGTTTAAAGGGGGTTTATTGTTGTTTGAGTTATAATATATATTGTTTTTGTGATTGATGAAAAGATTGATTGGGTGATTATTTCACAAACATAAATTTACAAAAGTTCATTTCATCTGGGGACTCCAAATTGAGGCTTAGGTTCTGAAGGTTGCCGTTCCTAATAGAATTATTTTTTTCCTAAGAGTAGGAGATATTTTGTGTGTGACGGGCTCTTTATCCATCAAAAGGGGAGCTCGCTACACAATATTTAAAAGTAGGTATTTATAGACGGTACCAATGTATATCTGAACTTATTCTTTGCAGTTTTAACAAATGTCTTGGTTGGCTTGGTAATGTATTGTTTTAACATGTGGCTAATGAAAACAAACATATTAGGTAGGATAAATCAATGTGGAATTATTTTAAGATGACTTGGCTGGCTTGATGACTTTCTTATAAAGAGGCAGTTATTTTTAATTTTTTGGTGAGTCGAGTGATATTTGTTTAAAGTTGTTGTCATGGGAATCCAAAGGAAATTTTCCAAGGTGGTGTTTTGTCTTGGTAGAGTAATATATTGCTCTACTTTCCCCTATTGTATTATTAAGATGTAACCTCTGTCAGAACGTCTCAAATCCCACAGACTTACCACTGTTTATATAACTTATCCCCACCTTCCCTTCTATATCTATAGGCAATTAGGTGTAGTAAAAAGACAAGCAGCAGTTAAGTTACACATAAAATAATGTATTATTGATAATATTCATAAATAATAACAATATGCAAAGTACATTTGAATATTGGCAACCATACAACCTAATTAAATGGTGATGTGTAGTTCAGGCGGCACACAGACTTGTAGTTATTTAAAATGTCTCTAGTTAAGGCATCATTGGTGCTCAGCTTTCTTCAGAACAGGCCGCAAGCCTGTTCAATATGGCTGCCGAGCTGTGCTCTCCATTGTGTTGTCTTCTTCAGTTCATGGTGTGATGGTCTTCATCAGTTTGGTAAGAGAGATATGCTTCTTCATCATATGTTGTTTAGTAAGAGAGAGAGAATGTGGTTGAGCAAGCAGATTTATAGATTCTCTGTCCAACCCCTAGAGCCGATAGGATGTCATGGTAGTTAAAAGCTTCTGATTCAAGCCAATTCCAAACGGCCATACTTCAGACCAATGGGGGAATACAACATCTTAAAACCTGCCACCCCCAAGACCATATGTTAAGGTAACCTACCTTCCTTGCGGGGATTGAAAGACTTTAGCAGAGAAATACTCGCCAAACTGGTTTAAGGCACATCCCCCCTCCCCATCTCTGTCGTAAAATTCAAAGAGACCCATTCCTAAAGGGGGGTAAACATGAATACTTCTCACTAATGTAACACTAAATTACATTGCTTTGCCTAAATTACAAATAAAGGCATACAAAATATTTATCAACTTATATGCAAAATCTTACATCACAACAGGTGGCAAATATTTTCTCTGAACTGCAAACTTAGGGGACGTTAATAGAGATAGCTTAACAGTATGAATAGGAAAAATAATTAAACAGTATATGTTGTTAACATAAAGGAGCAATAATAGAAATGAAATCCCAAACTACACTCAATTTCTTTATTATAAAACTAATCATTTAGCCCGTTACAATAACGGGCGCTAGAACAGTAGTGCATAAACATTAGTAGGAACAGTCTATATTAAATGGCAAGGGATCTTGACCTCATTCTTTTTGTTGGTTGTATTTTTTTTTCTTTCAGCCTTCCTTTTGTTGATGTTTAGTTGCTGTGCTGACCGTTCTTCGTGGGCCGCCGCCGTGTATTGTGTGTCTTTAATTTTCTGTGACAGTAATACTGTCTTGTACGTCCGCTGGCTTGTACGTCCGTAATATACCTTTAATTTTCTCTCGCCGTAATCCAGGCATGCGCATCGGTAATATTCCTTTAATCTCCTCTGACAGTAATACTAGCTTATATGTGGCTGTAATATGAGTCACTGTATTGTGTACCTTTAGTTTCCTCTCGCAGTAATACTGGTTTGTATTTCCGTAAAACGCCTATAACTTTCTCTGACAGTAATATCGTGCATCGCACCATGCCCCGCGCATGCGCAGTTCACCAGGAGACACACACACACACACACACACACGGACACCTGGACGCACACAGGGATTTTATTAAAGAGGATGCAGAAGCTCGTACATAGCTTGCTGTTTAAACTCTGGATCAATGCATAGTTTACCTTCCCATCAGTGCTTGCACATTCTCACTTTCACAATTGTAGCCTATTACACTGTTGGATGAACTTTCCTGCTATTTCAACTTAAATTATTTATGATTACAACTGCATGTGTAAAGAGGATTTTTCAGGCACAAATGTTACATTCACTAATTTAACTAAATTGCTAGGATCTTACAGCATTTAAAACTTAACATACCGTATATGCTCACGTATAAGTCGGGTTCATGAAACCCAAAAAATTGATCATAAAATCAGACCCCGACTTATACGGCCGTTCAAAAATGTGACACTTTTTTTTTTTTTTTTTTTTTTACATCTTCTTTCCTCCTCCAATCTCGCATCAGTTTCTCAGATGCATCAAATTTTGTTGTAGCAGCTCAGTTACCAATTTCTTTCACTTCTTCAGCGATGTTTAATTTAAAGCCAGCTTCATATTTTCTTCTTATCGAACGCTCCATCATAGATGAGGGATGCTCTTATGATAAAGGTGTATGAGTGTGTGAGATACAAAAAACACAAATCAGTGCAAACGTTGCTTCGGAATAGTTCGGGTATTAGCATGTGGTCACATAGGCATAATAGAGAGAGAGAGAGAGAGAGAGAGAGAGGTTAGGAGCACACTCTGATACAGCGCATTGCTGCACCCACATAGAAAAAAGGGCAGTGTGCTCCGTGGTTACTCTCTCAGGTGGGAGTTAACATACAGTATCATAATCCCTTGTACCAATAACTTGAGTTTTACGCATTCGTCTTATACAACCAAGATAATAAAATACCTGAAATTATACTGTAAAATCAAGTCCCGACTTATCCATGGGAGAATTTATCTGTAAGCTTACTAATGCCACATTCAGAAATGTTGGTTGCAAAGTTACATTAGCTTTTCTGTTACTGTTATAGCTTAAATAAATTGTTTGAAGAAAAACTTTAACCCCTTTAATGTAGAGTTCTGCTTCAGTAATTGATCATGTTGTCTTAGCTAAATTTAGACAGAGTTAAATGTTTTAGATGTTGTGATAACACTGCTTCAGTGACAACTTCCAGCGGTCTATTGGAAAGTGTGATGAAGTACTGATATGGAGTCATACCATCCCTCATCACCTGTCATTCATAGGTTTATAATCTTATAATCTGACTGGCATCTTTAGGGCCACCCTCAGATTCAGGACCTGACATACTTTTCAACTCACCGTCTTGTATTATGATGCTATACTAATACAGCTAAGTAGTAAAACCCAGCAGTGCCACTGGTTTATGAATGCAAATAGAGGTATATACTGAAACTTGATTTTTCAGGATTGTGCATGAGGCCAATCCACTTCTGATACCCACTGCTGCTGGGAACATTCCAAGTACTTACTTGTATTAATATTGTTCAAGCTATGTATGTTGCTTGTTTGCCTGCCTGTTGAGATAAAACCTTTTTTATATGTAAAGTAAAGCATTTAATTATGGGCTATAGTTATAAAAACAAAACAGAGGTGCCTACTATGCTTAATAGCTCATTTTAGGCACTAGTAATTATATACTCCACCATTATCACGTGGTATTGTGGTGGGAAGCAGAAACCAAAGAGAACATTTTATTTACTCTACAAAATATTTAAAATCAGTAACATACAGTACTTCAGCTTGGAATTTTAACTGTTTTTAACTGCTGCAAAGCATGAATGTGGGAATATACACTGTGGTTATGGCTGTTGCTTAACTTAAAAATCTTGTTCAATAAAGTAACTCAATCCCTAAAAATTTCTCAGTAACACTTTCTTCAGAATTCGTTTAAGAAATTATGGTATCCAGTATGTATTTCCACCTGCAAAGCAAACAATTCAAATTAAGTAAATGCTGAGGTTAAATCAATGTTCAATTCTTACTACAAGTACCCAAGGCAGTTTATTGTACATTTGATTTTAGAAAATATTCATACTGTGCACTGTAGTATGCCATGTCTTGTAGGAAACAGAAATCATCTGCTACATTAAAAAAGCTTTCTTTTTTTTAAATTGAATTATTTCTTCACAATCATGGTACAGTGGAACCTCGGTTCACGAACGTCACGGAACATGTACAAATCGGTTTACGACCAAAAAGTTCGCCAGACTTTTGCATCTGTTCACGACCACACACACAGTATACGAACAAGCCAGTTTCCCTTTCGGTTTGTATGTGTTCAGTCTCTCCCTGTGCATTTCCTGTGCAGATAGCAAGAGAGAGAGAGCGAGAGAACGCCACACACACGAGAGAGAGAGACAGACACACACACACACAGGCGCGCGAGAGAGAGAGAGACAGACACACACACACACAGGTGCGCAAGAGAGAGACACACACACAGGCGCACAAGAGAGAGAGACACACACACACACACATGAGAGAGAGAGAGACACGCACACAGGCGCGAGAGACACACACACACAGGCACGCGAGAGAGAGACACACACACACAGGCGCGCGAGAGAGAGAGACGCACAGGCAGCGCGAGAGAGAGGGCTGGACACATAAGGTAGGAAGGCAGTTAAAGAATGCACTGGGCTTGTTTTTGTTTTCACTTCTGTTTACAGCAATCGGTTCATAGCATGCATTGTTGCAATGTTACTTTTCTTGGTGGTTTATTAAATTACGGATTTTTTCAAATGTTCATTTTTTTCCCTGTGCTTAAAACTCATTAAAAAAAAGTGTTTTTAGCCAGTGGTTGGTAGCGCTATAGCGCAAACTATTGCAGTGTTAGTTTTCTCTGTTGTTCAAGGTTTTTTCAGTGTTATTCAATGTTTTTACATTTAGTTTACTATTACGCTGTGCATTCTATGGTTTAATTAACTATATTTGTGCTTAAAAACTTAAAAAATATATATATTTTCATACAGTTCATATTGTCTGAAACGGATTAATTGTATTTACATACAATCCTATGGGGGAAATTGCTTCGGTTCACGACCAAATCGGATTACGACCAGAGTTTTGGAACGAATTATGGTTGTGAACCGAGGTTCCACTGTATATATTAATTTGCCACATGAAATTGTGTTCTAATGTGAAGCATTATTTTTATAATTTCATAGCCTCCCCTTGCTTTTATATATGTTGGGTACCAATGTTCCAGGGAGGAAAAACAATATTAAAACTTAATGTGCTAATACTCTAGTGATTCAGCATTTTTAAAAGGAAACTGGCCGTGTACTTTACCTCACCGCTTGTCTTGTTCTGCTGTACCCTCCAGGGCCAGGAACATGGCTTCACCTCGAAGAGTCGTCTCCAAGTGCTTTCATTAACATGTAGGACAAAATGGACATTGCCAGTTCTGATACGCTTTGGTGGCATCCAAGGTTTATTAAAACAGCAAGTGTATCAGGGATACAGACATCCATCTTCACCAAATCTCTACTTACATTCCACACTAGGTGGCTAAAACTGTAGATTGCACCAATCTAGGCCCTAAACTCCAATTGATAAAAAGGTGTAAATCACAATTGAACTGACATCCGTATAGAGGGCCCCTTCAGACACGAAGGTGCCATATAGTCACCCAAGTCTGAACAAAGAGCTATAATTCAGTGACTGACAACTATAAAGGATAAAACAATGAACCAGTAAGCAGGCACTGATTTTGGGACTGGAAGTGACTTTAATGCAATCATGAGAGTTTACCTTCCTTAAAAGAACTAGCTGCACTCATCTCTCAGGGGAACTCTCTTGGGCACTCTTCAAAATGACCTCTTGTACCCTCTGAAATTACTGCTATCCAAAAACTAAAAGCTGATGAACCTCCCAGAAATTACTTCAAAGAGGGAACTTTAGCATCTGAATGTGCCAGAAAAAGTAATACTTTTCCTTATGAAGTTGCAGATGACATAGTAAAGGGCCTAACTGAGTAAAGCACAGAACATTATAAACAAAGGAGAACATCGCAAAGAGAAAGAGTGTACTCCAATGCAGGAAGAATCCTTCACTTGAACCCAAAGCAACAACTCTACACAACATCAAACATCATCCTTAATGACTTGGTATTGTAAAACTGTTTATCTGTGTGAAGAAAAATGAGAACACTAAATAGTCTGGCTCTTCTGTGTTACATGCTAGTCTGTCTTGTCTACCTTATATCCTGCCTTATTTGTCATATTGTAGTGTGCTGTCAAGTGACAAGAATTGAACAGACACTGTACACCTACACTTAGTTTTAAAATGGTTGAATTCTAGTAACTTTAGTACAGGTACTTTAGTGTAGGCGGAGTGTATGTGCAGAGTTGTCATTCCTGCCTCACAGCCCTTGAGTCTGCATGTAGTTTGCACTATTCTCCCTGTGTGTTTATGAATTGATTGACATCAGTCCATCATCTGAAGCTTGATAGAAGTTGGGGATGCAACAAAATAACCTGAAACACAATAGTAAATAAACAACTGACTAGCATAAACAGAATAAAATTTCTGTTTGTGAATGGCCAAGCCAAAATTCATTTCTTGACCTAATTGAAATATCTATGAATTGAAACAGTATTATAAGGAGTAATGAGTAATAATAATATTATAAGGAGTGAATAAAATTTCGCCTTAATGCCATGTAAGTCTCATAAGCAGCTAAAGGAATTATTTGGTAGAGATTTTTGCTGCTCAAAATTCTGCCAGATTTATGTCATTTCAAATGATTCCAATGCTTTTTTATTTGTATGAGTGAGAGATGGTGTGTTTGTGAATATGCCCAGTGATTAACTGATGCTGTATTCAGGATTTGCTCCTGTTTAGCACTTAACACTAGAATTACCAGAGCCTACGAAAACACTCGTAGATCCAGCCCATCTTAAATCGCTTCTTAAATCCATTCGCACCTCTCCGCCAACGTCTTTTGTCATCTGAACGTGCTGATAAACATAAGCTGCAAGCAGCCGGCTATTCCATCCCCCCACCGATTTAGAACGTGCACGAACTTCTCCCAGCTCATGCCTTGATTGATTATCTGGGAGTGAAGTGGAGTTTTAGAGTGGAAATAATAGATCGTTATTTGGAACACACGCATTTCATGTGTGTTCTGTTTCTACAGTAATCTGTGTAAACACATTGTTAAAACAGAAACTTTTTCACATTTTAGTAATAAATGTTACAAAATGTAGGCATAAACTATAAAATGTGTGAAGCCTGAAGCCCAAAGATCAAATAAACACTTTCATTAAAGGTTCAAGAATGATATGATAGCTTCCGTGGCGTAACGCTAAGATTTGCTGACTAAGAGGGATAGATATATAGATAGATAGGAAGGAAAGGCACTATAAGATAGGCAGACAGGGAAGCTGCTATTTTATAATAAAATTATTGTTATTACTGTATAGATAGACAGGGAGGTCAGGCAGGCAGAGCGGCGAAGATTAAAAAGAAAAGAAAAAAAAAAACATTTTCTCCCCCAGCGGGGAAACGAACTCGGATCTCTGAGACACGGCAAGCCTGTTGTGGTCTGAGTCAGCAAATCTTAGTGTTACGCCACGTAATGTGTTTACACAGATTACTGTAGAAACAACACACATGAAATGCGTGTGTTCCAAATAACGTTCTATTATTTCCACTCTAAAACTCCACTTCACTCCCAGATAATCAATCAAGGCATGAGCTGGGAGAAGTTTGTGCACACTCTAAGTCGGTGGGGGGATGGAATAGCTGGCTGCTTGCAGCTTATGTTTATCAGCACATTTAGATGACAAAAGACACTGGCGGAGAGGTGCGAATGGATTTAAGAAGCGATTTAAGATGGGCCGGATCTACGAGTGTTTTCGTAGGCTCTGGTAATTGTAGTGTTAAGTGTTAAAGGGATAAGCATCAACCAATGTTGACAATGTATTTGAATAAATTCATTAAAAAAATTGAATTAATAATAAAAGGGTAAATATATTTATTTCACTGCTTCCCCTGAAAAATATTTTCACTTCAACTTTAACTATTATTGTTATTAAAACCTTCTCATTATAAAGATTAATGTGCAAATACTGTAATTGAGCAGTTGTACACAGTAAAATAGAAGGAACTAGTGTTTGCATTTTCATGATCAGATCCCATTGGGTATTGAACCTAGTTAATCCTGTTCAGGTCAGATTTATTTAACCCTTCTTATTGAATTTTAAGAAACCATAGGATAGTTTAGTTTTTGAACAACATTTGCAATTGTAAAGATTATTTGTATAAGAGCAGCATTGTTATTGCATAGTAATTTAATTCAGCTATATATATTTTTTTTTTCTTTTCTTTGCTGTTGACAAAAACAGGTGCCTGTCAAAATTTATTGTTGTGTACAGGTATGCACATGTAGCTCTTCCTTTAAATTATCCACAATTATGGGAGGGGAATTGAACTGCATCCAGTAGTGCTGGGAAATTCTGTGATTAATTTTGCTAGTTTCAGCATGCTGTAGATATTTTTAACTTGAAAAATATGCTTTAAGCAACACACACTTGAGATGTATCAGGCCTTCTTGAAACAGTTACTTAAAGGTGTCTTTTTCCTCATTGCTTAATAATCCAGAATATACTTTACTTGTAACAAAAGGCAGTATGGTTTATTTACAGGTCTGTGTGTGAAATAGAAAAGAATGAACATAACATAATGAAATTGGAAAGGATTTTGAAGTATTTTCTGGTCTGTAGTAAATTTCTAAGTCCATGAGTCACATTTTAACCAAGTTGATGTAATAAAGATACTGTAAGTCTTCTGGGCTTGGAGCAGATATCTGCTCAAAGTCACAAAGTAAACAAGTGAGAAAGGATAAAAGATACAGTTTTCCAATGTAATGGACTGCTTATATATTGACACCATCATAGGTTCAAATAATATTATTTAAAGTGTGTAAGAAGGTACAAATGTATTGTGTCCAGTATTTTGCAGTTCAGATGAAGGTAGTGAGTACCAGATATTCCATAATGATTGTAAAAGAAACAGTAACATGTCTAGAGTTTTCACATACTGTAGTGTCATAGGTATATCAAGAGTGCAATAACACTCAAAAGAAATGTATCCAGTGCTTGTCCTCGGAAATGATTAGTTGATGAAAATTGCTGATGAATACAATAAAGGAACTAAGTTATGAGTGCAGCTGTGATCCTAAATAGAGAGGTGAAACTAAGCATCACTAGCGAAATATAACAAAGTATTATTGCAGTAGGCTAAAAGCACAAAGATGTGGGAAAGCATTGCGTCCTTAACATTAATCCTGCTGATTTATGCTCATGGGAGAACAAGTGTTCCATGTTTAAAAACATCATGAGCAACAATGATGTAATGGTGTAGAGGGTATTTTTGCAGCACTCTTTGGGTTTCTTTATATACATAAAGCAGTGCTGTAATAGATAGATAGATAGTTTATTAATCCCAAGGGGAAATTCACACGATATTATATTATATATATAATATCACAGGATATCTAAATTTTGTTGCCAATCAGATGTATTCCTTCATGCAAATGGGCTTTTTTGCTCAATACCATAGACTTACAAAAAAACCTTGAATGGTTCTATATTATTCCTAATGCTGTGGCTTCTACAGTCACCAAATCTTATTTCAAAAAGAACAATTTTGGTGTGATTGTTACTGCAAATTGTAAAAGAAAGCCTATGTACTTAGCAGACCACTCCATTATAAGTAGCTTAACAGTGATTCCTGCAAAACAAAAATATTACATAATACCTTGTGAGTGTTAATTCAAGACTTGTTTGGAGTGACACTAGGTCTTCAGTCGACAAAACAAACAAAAACAGGATTAACCATATATACATTGAGATGTCTTTTGTTCTTCTTCTTGTTTTTAACCAGTTTCTTGAAGGAATATATCTAACAGATTTCAGATGTACTAGACTGATTTAATGGTTGTACATGTAGGATGTTGAACTTAGTAATAATCTCTGGTAATAATTTCAAAGTTAGATAATTTTAGCACAACTTAAATGCAATACGATCAATATATTGTACATGTTGACTTTTGTAAGACATTTAAACTTTTTGGAATTTTCACAGTATTGGTGCTGTTACCTGCTGTGTGTTGTATTCTAGCTAAGAGATGATGCCAAGTCTTTTAAAACTTTGTAAACTACAATGACAATTCGGGCTATTAAGAAAATCAATATATCTCCATGATTAAATATCCAGTTAATGTTTTGCTTACTAGCAATGAATATAATGTTCTTAAATGGTATTTGAACAATGTTATTTGTATATAATACTACTCTTTAAAAGCAGATCATATTTGGTACTTAGTTAAGGAAATGTTTAGTTTACAGTGTAATAAACTTCACAATGACTTTACGGTAAAACTGAAGGGAATTAACACTTGTATCTAATTTTAGGCACCGGGAAGCAATTGGAAGGTTTGATGAAGCAATCCAGTTAACTCCAGCAGATGCTACTCTGTATGAGATGAAATCACAGGTAAGAAAATCAAAAAAGCTAATTATAGTTGTCATTTGTTTATATGATCTTACTGTGATACAGTTGTGAAATTTATGTTGGATTAGTAATAAGATATTGGATTACAAAATGAATGCCCTTTTCAAATCATCATTCATCCTTTATCTCACTGAAACTCCTTTTGTACCTCTGTTAGGGAAAAAAAAAACATGTCTCTGGAACATTACAGATGCACCAACTCTCATCAGGCTTTGGTATGAGTAGAATGGGGATAGACCAGAGACCAATGACACCAAGGTCTTGCATTCATTTGATTTCAAGTTACACTTCTGATTTTTGTGCCTACACATGGGGGTACGGTTATTCTCTGACAACCACTCCAGGGTCTGCAATTATGTTATGTGCAAACAGGGAGGTATGGCCATGCTTTTAATCCATGACTCCTTTAATGGACAAGATAGCTGCTTCCAGTTCTTGTTGCTTCCAATTATCTCCAAAATGAATTTCCAATTGTGAGAATAATGTAAACGCGGTTGGCCAGGGAGAATTCTGGCTCCTGTTCCTTCCATGGTGTCAACAGATTCATACTAAATACTCTTTCAGAAGGACAATGATTTCGTTGTTTTACCAAATAGTCCACCAAGCCTTTCCTGTCTTTGATCTCTTTGGCTCCCTAGCAATGAGCTAATAATTTGGAATGAGAAGTCAGGATCACAACCATGACGCAGTCTTCAGGATTAAACTCACGGAGAGGTGTGTCATAATTGCATAGGTGGATCTTTTGTGCTTGCACACATTTGAAATGTTCTTTTAACAAAGACCATATTTTATCAAGTCTATTGCATAATTGCACAATATACTTAAGATATTGGTGGAGGAAAAGTGTCTCTTACTCCCATTCTTCCTTTACAATGTCCAGTAACCCACCGGGTTGTCATCCATTTTGTAGCTCAAAAAGTGAGAACCCCTTTGAGGCCTGAGGAACCTCTCACTATTCCAAGAGGACACGGGTGAGCAACTGGTCCTTTTCTCCTATCCTCACTGACTACCTTATGAAGCATTTGTTTGAGCGTCTCATTGAACGGCTCCACTAAACCATCAGTTTAAGGATGGTGTGCTCATGGATGGTTTTTGGATGCTTAATCTACGTACAGTAACTTGACAACATCCCTGAAGTATTTAAAGTAAAAGGCATTCTTTGTCCACTAAGACTTATTTAGGGATGCCATCATGCTTAAAGACCCTGACTGATTCCTGTGCAGTAGTTTTAGTATTTGCTTGCTGCAAAAGGATAGCCTCTGGGTATTAAGTTGCTTAATCCACAAAGACCAGAATTTTTTCATGTCCTTGAACCAAGGCAAATTATATCAACCTCAATCAACTTGAATGTCATCTTTTAAAGGCAAGGAAACGAGAGGAGAATAGTACCTCCTAGGAATCTGTCGAAATTGACATTCAGGACACAAAGTGCTAAAATAGTGGACCTCCTCATTAATTCTCTGCCAATAAAATCCGAGTTTCATCCTCTCTAATGTTTTGTTGGAGATGAGATGGACTTGTAACTGGTGGGAGTGTGCTAGTAGGCTTTTGTTACTAGCAACAGTGTCCACACCTCACCCTCATGCATGCTGTGAAACTCATGGCATAGGTGAACAGTTCTTTGACTGCATTCCAGAATGACTACAATCTTGGCAGACTTTAGGGAATCATTGTTTCACTGTTCTCCTTAAAATAAAGTCAGCAAATGTGTAAATTAAATTATATGTACAAGTCAATGAGGGGATCCGGCATGATGTCTCTGGATGGAATCTCCATAGAGGCATTGTGTAAAGATCTTGTTATGTTGCTCACATCATACTGGGTGGCCACCATTGTACCCAGGGAAGCAAACACAACATGGAGACAAACCTAGGAAAGGGTTTCCCCGTCTATAGCCAGGTCTATGGATTTTACAGGTGGATTATGTGCAGATCAAGGTTATTATAGTTTTGCCTATTTATATTAGTTTTTTTTTCTATATTTTTTCTGACCTTACTTGGAAATTCAGTTTAGTTTTAGTTTTCCTTAATCGTGTATTTTTAGTTTTAGTTTAGTTTTTATCTTACAAAGACATTTCTATTTTATTTATATATATATTAGTTTCAGTTTTAGTTTTAGTAATTATAGTATAGTTAGAGAGCTACAGTACTATGGAGTTTAGTTTTTGCGTCACAATAAGACAGAACTGTACACTTAATGGGTCTGGATATAATATGAGTTTAATGTTAGTGGAAGCTTACTATGCTACATGACACAATTTACTATTTGGTTTTGTTTTTGTCTGATAAAAAGTATAATCAAAACCAGGTACTGAATATAAACAATTTTATAATTTTTAAAATATTTTCTATGTCATTTGTGCTGAACAAATCTGTGCTGACTGTTGGCATTTTTTTTCTTTTCCTTTTATTGCCCAGAATGGGCCAATTTATAATGAACTTTAGGTTAATTTTAAGGTGTGAGTGTTTTTTATTCTAAATGTCTACAGCACACCACATATCCTGATCCATTAACAATGTGCTTATGATGAATGCCTTCAATATTTCATTCAAAAATCTCAAACACTGTGCTTTGTTATTTTCTACCATCCATATTGGTCTCTGATTCCATCTTAGACACACACAATTTATAGACAGAATTTTGCGCCTGCAGGCCTGGAAAGATATAAAAAAATAAGAAAAGAGATTCTATTGTGCTCTGACAGGTGTGACCATGAAAATGACAGGGGCTTAGGAAGAACAGGACTCTTAGGCTTGAATAAGTGTGCAGACCCCACCTAGCTGTATTGAGGGAAACAAAGAAAAACAAGCATGTAGTGTGAAGGTTAGGGGCAGTGAAACTTGAATAGCCCACCATAAGAACAGTAAACCCTTAATGAGCAGAGCAAGAGTAGGTGATAGGTGTATGGAGGGGCACAAAATGACAGAGACAGCATCTGAGATTAAGAACAATATATACATTATCTAAACCTGTTTATCCAAAGAAGGATCACAGGGAACTGGAGCCTACCCAAGCAGGTTTGGATGCAAGGCAGGAAAAATCCCTGGTATGCAATATGTATGGTATGGCTGATGTTAAGAACAAAAAGAATAGGATATTTCAACTATCTGATTTGAGAGAGAGAGAAACATTGAAAAAATGGGGACATATATTTTAAAACATAATTCTGCTACTGGATTATTTTCACAATATCAGGTATTTTGAGCTGTGAATATGAACTAAAAAAGATAAATGAATAAATATAGAATAAATACAAAAACACATTAGTATGTTTAGCTTTTCATCACTTGGCAGACTCTCTTCGCCTACCTACCTGTAGTTCAGTAGAGACTTTGCCAACTCAGGAATTTTACAAGATTTGTATCGCTTTGTTGTTAAACGATGTTTTTAAAGCAAAAGTGATTGGTCAACAACAATATGCTCATCTTGTATGTTGACATTGTCGGTCACTCGATCAGTGCCATTTTATTTTCAAAAATCGGGAGTAGTCTCCCCTAGACTTTCTCATGTACTCCGATATGGGGATGGATATTTGAGGAGTAAACCACAAGACGAGGATTATATTATGTACATTAAAGAACCTCAATAACAAATTAAATTAATAATATATTGAACAATTATTATAAAAGTAACCCTGAAGAAATCGGACTCTGCAGCTGCACAAATAAAAAAAAATCGAGTATGTGTTCAGGTAAGGACCACTTCTGGTTAATGGATTTGGCCCAAAAGTTAATACAGATCTACAATTCTGGTGTAACAACCACATGCTGAATTTCATCCATCTATCTAGTTGCGTTTTTGAGATATCGTGTTTATACACACACACACACACACACACACACACACAAACATAATTCCAAATAATGGTATTTTCGGACTCGAGGAGTTCTAAAACTTCAAGATTCATCAAAATGTCGAGGTCGAATTTTTTTATGATTAGTATACTTTCTCTATACTTTGTATACTTCGAGTGCAAAGTGGCAGGTGAATTACTGTCAACAAAAAGCAGGCACCTGAGAAATAAACTGAAACGTTACTCACTCGTGATTTTTCTATCCATACGATAAAGTTTTTGTTGAGCAGTGCATTCTGATTTCAGGCGTTTGAATTACATCTTGATATGCAACAAGTGCAAAGAAAGGTGGCGTGTAAATCGCTTTCTATTCCACAGGCTTTACATGTGTATTCAGCTCGCTGTGTCACTGCAAATGCTGTGTGAACAATCGGCCTCCTTCACCAGCTGCCGTTCACTGGATGAATACGTGTGGGCAGCTCGTGAGGAATGACTTTCAGTTTTAGAGTTACAAGTTATAAGGGTTAAAAACTAACAGCAAGAAAATTAATTCAAAAATGAAAAGTAAAATTATGTTTAGTAAATTATTATTTTATTTCAGTTACTCTTTCCAGCTACTTTAACAGTTTCGTTTAGTTTTAGTTTTTAATTTCAGTTTTGTAAATTATTTTATTTCAGTTTACGAATATGTTTTTTTAATAATAGTTTCAGTTTTGATTATAGTTTTCATTAACTATAATAACCTTGGTGCAGATCTAGACTTATTGTTAGACCAGTCCCTTCCGAGAATCACTGGATAAGGTGGGTGGCACAGGACAGCCATACTCAAGGCACGGATTTCCCCACTGATAGGTGACCACACTTGCCAAAAGACGTATGCTTACAGCTTTCTCAGTTTATACAGGTAAGACTGGTCTTAACGGTTGTCCACTGTTTTGGAAGTACGTGTCAATGAGCAACAATGGAAATATTGCTGCTGGAGTCTATGAGTGCTATAATTTTATAGCCATTGATATACTACCACACCTGTATATGGCAGAGAGACAGAGAATGTTAGCAACAGTCATTCAGTGCCCATCCATCAGCTAATCTAGGCATGAGCAGTTTCAAACACTGTAGTAATAATGATAATAATTCATTACATTTATATAGCGCTTTTCTCAGTACTCAAAGCGCTATCCACACAGGAAGGAACCGGGAAGCGAACCCACAATCTTCCACAGTCTCCTTACTGCAAAGCAGCAGCACTACCACTGCGCCACCTGTGATGACAAATAGAAGGGGTCCTTTGGACAAGCTCCTGAGCCCATCTCTCTGCAGCCTTGTTCCCCTTGGTTTCATTGTCCTTATTGGGGTTTTCTTGGTGAGCATAACTGTCCTGTGTCGCTTGAGGTTCTCAATCAGGGTATCCATATTCTTCCATGACTGTCGTGGAACCTGGCAGACAAGATTCTCGGACAGGAAGTTAAATGAGATAATTGCATGCTATGATTTCTACAACCATTTTGATGTTGTTCTCGCTGGGTTTCAGACACCGGCCGAACTTGACCCACAGATTAAATGTCTGTGCCCTGCCATCTACCTCAAGCGCCCTGCCTGAGTTGACAGCCAGATAAATTCCTTTCCAATTACCACACAGACAAGAGTTTCCGGTTTGCTGAAGCCAGTTGGAATACGGTAAAACTACAAGCAAATCATAAGCACATAATGATATGAGAAATCCTTTGTAAAAGCCATCCCTGACACAGACTGGTGTAGGACTAGGACACAAGTTCAAACACACATGAGTTTTTATTTTTCTTTTCCCTTGTGGGAAATGCCTTTCCTGTTCTCCACAAGTCTAACACACAGTCCCAGCGCACAATACACTTCTTTCTTTTTCTTTCTCTTTCTTCTTCACTCTCCCCTGGCAAGCATCATCCTCCTCCTCCCGACTGGCTTCCAGAGTAGTGGCTGCTGGCTCCTTTTATAACACACCCGGAAGTGCTCCAGGTGCTTGATGACTTATTTCCGGCCGCATGTCGGGGTGTGGCAGAAGAGCTGCTCTGTAGGGCTCAGCAGCAGCTACAGCACCCCCTGGCGGCACCCATGGATCTCAACAGGGCTGCTCAAACTCAAACTCCCATGAAGCCCTGTGGGAGTCCTAGGCACCGCTGCAACCTGGGGGGCGGGTTTGGTCTTGGCATCTAGCTCACCCAGTCCTCCCAGCGTCCCTGGCCATCCACCACACCTTGTATACAAACTCACAGGAAAAACTTAATTGCTGAATTACTTATTCCTTACAAATATAAATAAATAACATTCAAGTAAATTACAAATTTTCAAATATTCTGGCAAAGCTAGTAAGATAAAGGAATGCTCAGAAGTACACTTTTAAATGCAGTAAAATTACTAAACAATATCTCAAATATACATCAATATGAAGAAATAAACATTTCTAAAACATTTTTGTATACAGACAATGCCTTCAAAAGCCAAACTGACCTAAACATTTAAAGCAAAAGAAGTAAGACAAACATGTGCTCTCTGTTTGTTTCTAATCTCTCTCACTCTGAGACTCAGCTTGATGACATCATTAACCAAAGACAGGCTCTCTTCTAAGTAGAGAAAAGGCTGAACATCAAAACTAGATGGTGCTAATGTTAATCTTTACTTAATTCAAATATTTAATCAGAACAGCACAGTCTGCAAGGGTTTTGTTTGGTAGTCTGTGGTTACCCCATACCGTAATAGTATTTCGGCCTTGAGGCTATCATAGTTTCGGGCAGCTTGTCCATCCAGGCCATAATAGGCCCATTGAGCCTTCCCTGCCAGGAGTAGCATGTTCATGGAGACCCAGGCCTGTCATTTCCAAAAGCGTCATACCAGGGTACCTTTAAATATGAAGAGATAGGCTTCTATGTCTTCTTTCAGACAGAGGGGTACAAGTACCTGTGATGATCCTGCTGCTCTAGCCACATACCAAGCTACCGAATCAGCATGGTGCGTTTCTTGATTGGCGACTGGAATGCACAAAGCTTGCACTTCTTATGTCAGGACTACCACCAATATCGAAAGGACCACTGGTTCAGTGATTTTCCCAGTGAATCCTGCTGACTACGCTACTTTAAATATAAAAAGCAGCAGATAAAGATGAAATTTTGAAGCACCAAAGGTGGACTCCATATAACTGAAAAAAGAAGAATTGAAAATAAACAGCCAACCTAACTGGTAGCGTCTTTTCAGATGTGAGTCAAAAAGTAGACTGTCAAATTCTGGTGGCAACAGCCCTTTTGAGTAGTCCTGGCAGGAAGAGACAGGTCCAATTTCTCTTGAACCGGAAATGAGCTCATGCCATCAATCTTCCGGTTTGCAAAGGAAAGAAGTTGAGGGAGAGCACCAGCTATTGACTCAGGGTGGTACCGTATAATAAGCCCTGAGGTTGTTCTATTCGTGTGTGTGTTTGTGTGTGTGTGTGACAGTATTATTTATTTAAATAGGAATTAAATTTTAGTTGTTTAGATTTTGCTTTGATAAGTTAATATTGTACCAGGTAACTATTTTGTTTGTAACAGTACTTTTTTATACTGGATTTTACTTTTTCATTTGATTATCATCCAATGTCTATACATGTCTATACATACAAGTGCATGTTCTGACTGCAAAATGTCATGTCTTGTGTTTCGGTAGTTTAATATAAATTTGACAAAAAACATTAAGTGTTTTCTTCCTCTTAAAACAACCGTTTGTTATATTGATATATGTTATTCATCCGTTTCTGGCATGTTCATGAGATTAACAATCACATATTTCTTGAGTGTAGACAGTTTATTAACCATCCATACCTTATCCTGAAAAATAAGTAAAGAGAAATATAGTTCTTTTTGGTGCAAACCTTTCAAATAATGGTTTAATTTAAACTTCATTCTACTGTAAACATTTTAATAAGACTTATTTAAAATGTATATAAGATGCAAACTAATATTATTAGTGAGTGGGGCAATTGAAACCTAAAGAACATGTCTTTGTAATTAAGGACCAGCCTAATAAATAAGAAAGGGGTAATTCATTACATCCATTATATATCACTGATGTAAAGTAAAACATTTTGTATATCATTAACGTAATTCTTTTCATATGCATTGTTTTCATTTCACTATATAAAAAGAGTAATACCTTTAACAGAATACACTTATAAGGTACAGAATCTCTATATATAATCTTCATTTGGATCTTGATCTTTGTTTGTCCGTGAATGAATTAGAAGAAGAAGCACTAGATGGCAATAGAGAGACAGCTAAAACATACGCATTGCATTAAGAATCTCCTCCAGGCTTATACTACTGAAGACTGTAGTACTCCAGTCACACCTCAAAACACAGACATTCAAACTAAACAAATTATTGTGCTTTAAATTAACTAATCTCTATATATAATCTTCATTTGGATCAAGAAGAACCTAGTATCCCAACATGGGAAGACTATGATTTTGAAGGTCTTGAAGACGTTGCGGAAGACGCCGCTTATGATTAACCATCCATAAGTCGTGCGAAGAGAACCAGAAATGCTACTCTACCGCCACATAATTACTGTTCAGACAGTGATTCCGAGTAGGCCGTTCCTATCGAATCAATGTCCAAGGGTTTTGTTTTGTAATTTTGTTTCCCTTATAAAAAATCATAATGCTGTGCGATGAAGGGCCCAGTTCATGACTGACAGCCGCGTTTAAACAGGGAGCCCTTCACAGACAACTTTAACACGCGCAACGTAGTTAGGCGCACATGGCTAGTAAAAATATATATTTCCATTTATTTTCAGTCCTGTTTTACCATTTCATGGTCAAGAGAGCAATGCTAGGATCAAAATAGGAACTTTACCTAGATGGGTTGTCAATCTTATTGTAGTATGCACACACATAATTGCTTGTATCATACCAGTTTAGAATCTTCTAAGAATCTAACTTCTACATCTTTGGTATTTGGGAGGAGACCCACATGGAAAATATAGAAAATCTACTCAGAGATTCCAGGATTAAATTGTGGATCCCTAGAACCACGAGACAGTGCCATTGTAAAATATATATGCTACAGATTTTTTTTTTTCAAAGTTGTATTATTTCCTTCAATAACATTTATTGAATAGAGTACAGAGATCCTTTCAATTAAGATTATACTGTTTGGTAGTAGACTAAATGGCATGTCTAGAGGTACTGTTAACTTTGGACATAATTTAAAAAAGGTCTATGATAATATATCTAATGCCATAGAAATTGTTTGATTTTGTCACATCCAAAGATCAATTTACAGCAATTATGGTAGTTGTAGAATAAAAACTCAGTTTATTCTATGCATAATGTTAAATGTTGTATCTTATTGTAATCTTGTATATTTTGTAAAACATATTATGGTATTATTGTTAATGGCTCTGATTAATTGACAACCTCCTAGTCAAGGTTAGGCTTTAAATATAAAAAAAAATTTAACTGGCATGCATTTTTCAATTCCCCTAAATTGAAGAAATGTTTTATCTACTGTTTAATTCCTTGACTTGTATGATAAAACTAAAATAATGCTCATAGTGAGTGCACCATGACATGCACCAGCCTACTTTTAATACTATTTATCCATGAGTACTGTATATTGCAGATAATCTGAAATTCTTCAGCCCTTAACTTAGTACTAGGGTTTTGTACCGTGTTAGCCATTATGAATGTAGAGAAAAGCCAAGCAAAATGACACCTTTTATTGGCTGACTAAAAAGATTACAATATGCAAGCTTTCGAGGGAACTCAGGCCCCTTCTTCATTACATCTTCTTGATTACATCTTGCCTGAAGAAGGGGCCTGAGTTGCCTCGAAAGCTTGCATATTGTAATCTTTTTAGTTAGCCAATAAAAGGTGTCATTTTGCTTGGCTTTTCTCTACGCCCTTAACTTAGAAAATATATTTCTCAGTGTCCCAGATCCTTGCAAGTTTTGAGCATATCATAGACAAAAAATGGTAAGATGTTCTGTTTAAAGGAACCAGAGATGACAATCACACCATATGTCGGTAAATGCTAGAAGCAGGACAGTCCACGTACTTAAAGTATATGCATTTCAAAGAAAACAGCAGTAGGTGCTAATGAATGGTTATATATACAGCATTTCTCCAAAGGCAAATTTTCGATGTATATGAATGAAGTGTGAAAATAACAACAGATGCATTTTTGCTAGGCAGAGGTACACACTCCTCTTGATTCTATAAAAGGAACCTTGAAGTCATAATAAAATAGGTGCAAATAAACTATTTGAAATATATAATATGTAAGTCATTTTAGCAAGTGATCAGATGGGAAAGCCACCACTGTAGCATCATACATCAAGCAAGATTTTTGAGCCATCTTTGGATATCAGGATATCTGGCATGTGCAGTAGTTTGGCATGCCCTTCTGTCACACTCATAGTGGCCAGGCTGTGTCATTCGTGATATATTCTTTTGAAAATATTTGATTTGTAGATATTTCATGATAATAGTCAATAGTCTACCGGTAATTTTATCACAATGAACTAAGCACATGTGCTTTTTGCCATGTGCAAAATATAACAAAAATGGCAAGTTTGAATTGCAAAGCTTGATAGACAATAAGAAAATAATAAATAACCATAGGAGGGGTCTAACTCTTACAGTGAGTGGCCCTATAATTATACTGTAGTCAGCCATGGGCAGTGACTGCATCTCCTATGGGAATGCAAGGGGAGGGATCACAGATAGTTACTTTATAAATTAGATTATTTAGAACTAGGGGGCTCCGCCCCCTGCTCGCTTCGCTTGCCAACCCCTGGTGTTGGGAATGACAAAGAGCGTGATGTATGAATGAGATATAGAATAGTGTGAAGGTGTAGATGATGCAAATAGAAAGCAAACAATAAAGTGTGTGGCACAGTGTAAAGGTTTATTGGAAAATTTCTTTGTACACGCCGTTTAAGTGTAAAAGGTAATTCCAGGTCAGAACTTGTAATGTCAATGAAGATGGTTATTGTTGTGATCAGAGTCAAGTTTGTCAGAGCTTAGAAAGAGTTGTGTCTCTCCAGGAAGTAATGGAATGACTTGGGTATTTATGTTTTCCACATTAATATTTTTTGGACATAATATAGTGCGTTTTGTTAAAAGGGGCATTTGGTCTAATGAGATTGCTGTTCCAAATCTGTCTGTAACTAAGTCGTCGCAGATAAAGGCTTGAGGAATTGTAATAATATGTGGGTGAAGTCCATCTGTATTGGTGAGTTTACCATCTCCCAGTTGTAATAAGCAATTGTTATGATCTGGTTCTGGACATCGTATCTTTTTTACTAACTGTATCTTTTGAAAGCAATGCCAATTGTCTGCGTATTTTAAGGTGCACTGAACAATAGCTGAGCGCATGGCATGTGGAAGAATAGCTAAGCACTGTCTAAAATCTCCTCCTAATAAAAGTACCTTTCCTCCAAAGCGAATATTATTATTCATAAACGTTTGTAGAAGTTTATGAATGGTGTTGATTAAGTGACTGGATGTCATTGTACATTCATCAATAATTAACATTTTTGCAAGACGGATGTCACGTGCAAAGCCACCGTTAATGTTCATAGTGGATACCGATTTGTAGGATCTAATTCAGTTGATAAAGATTTCACTTTCAGGTACATCGTTAGTTAGAAGCTTCTGTAGATATTCAGGATATGAATGTAAAGGAGGCAGTCTAATTTGAACCTTTTGACAACAACGTGTAAATGTATTACTTGTATTGCCAGTTGTTTCTTCAGGGAAGTGAACTGAATGACAATGATTGCAAATGACATTCATGACATTCATTAATCCGAATGAATTTTCCTGGTGTATGTTTTGCTTGTGCTGTTTGAGAGGCGCGTTGTTGCATGTGTAGTATTTGGGACGTGTTGTTTTGGAGCTGTAATTGATTTGCCTGTGCTGTGTGAGAAGCCCGTTGTAGCCTTCCTTGCCGTTAACGTATGTCTGAGACGGGAGGTGTTTCGTTTTGAATCCGTGCCTGTTGCGATGCAGCACTTTAAATGATAGATTGCGTCATGTGGATCTAGGATGTAGATTTGTGCATATTTGCGTTGTTGATTTGTTTCAGGGTGCACTGTTCCAATGCGATGCAGTATTTGTGCACATATGCGAAAGCAGTATGGGCCATTGCCTTTTGGTGGCCTGATATTTACTCCGGTAGATGCAAAAGCAAATGAACTATTGTAGGATCTAATGCAGTTTATAAAGTTTTTACTTTTAGGTACATCGTTAGTTAGAAGCTTTAGTTGAGCTTTGCGTTTTTGGAGCCGAGACATTTTTTCTTCTATAAATATGGATAAGTAATAAGGAGTATTGCACTCACTGTTAATATGGAGCCTTTTCTGCGGTTGAACGGTTAATAGTGCCTTATTGTAATGAGATCCACCTATGCTGCATAGTGTGAATTGTGTTTGGTCCCGTTATCCGAGCGGTATCGTTTTGTACCTGTGATCGTGAATTCATGACTTGTTTGTTCTTGAGCGTGAGAAATATGGATAAGTAATAAGGAGGATCGCACTCACTGTTAATATGGAGCCTTTTCTGCGGTTGAACGGTTAATAGTGCCTCATTGTAATGAGATCTACCTATGCTGCATATTGTGAACGTGTTGAGATGACGTATGTTTAATACGGATGGTTCATTTAGAAATGGGGCTTTGTGTGCCATTTGTTATTTATGTTACTGTGGTCGTGGGTCTGAATCGTCGTTTTTGTGTACGTTCCGTTTGCTATGTCGTTGCATGTGTAGTATTTGGGACGTGTTGTTTTGGAGCTGTAATCGATTTGCCTGTGCTGTGTGAGAAGCCCATTGTAGCCTTTCTTGCCGTTAACGTATGTCTGAGACGGGAGGTGTTTCGTTTTGAATCCGTGCCTGTTGCGATGCAGCATTTTGATTGATAGATTGCGTCATGTGGATCTAGGATGTAGATTTGTGCATATTTGCGTTGTTGATTTGTTTCAGGGTGCACTGTTCCAATGCGATGCAGTATTTGTGCACATATGCGAAAGCAGTATGGGCCATTGCCTTTTGTTGGCCTGATATTTACTCCGGTAGATGCAAAAGCAAATGAACTATTGTAGGATCTAATGCAGTTCATAAAGTTTTTACTTTTAGGTACATCATTAGTTAGAAGCTTTAGTTGAGCTTTGCGTTTTTGGAGCCGAGACATTTTTTCTTCAAGAATTATGGATAAGTAATAAGGAGTATTGCACTCACTGTTAATATGGAGCCTTTTCTGCGGTTGAACGGTTAATAGTGCCTTATTTTAATGAGATCCACCTATGCTGCATAGTGTGAATTGTGTTTGGTCCCGTTATCCGAGCGGTATCGTTTTGTACCTGTGATCGTGAATTCATGACTTGTTTGTTCTTGAGCGTGAGAAATATGGATAAGTAATAAGGAGGATCGCACTCACTGTTAATATGGAGCTTTTTCTGCGGTTGAACGGTTAATAGTGCCTCATTGTAATGAGATCTACCTATGCTGCATATTGTGAACGTGTTGAGATGACGTATGTTTAATACGGACGGTTCATTTAGAAATGGGGCTTTGTGTGTCATTTGTTATTTATGTTACTGTGGTCGTAGGTCTGAATCGTCGTTTTTGTGTACGTTTCGTTTGCTATGTCCGTAGTCTGTCCCGTTTCGTGTCCAATGGGCTTTGTGTGGTGCTCGTGGCTTCTTTTTTTTTGTGTGCTTGTGGCTTGTTGAATCCTCCTCTTTGTGTGCGTCCCGTTTCGTGTGCAATGGGATTAAATCCTCCTCTTTGTGTGTGTCCCATCCGTTGCTTGTGTGTGTGTGTGTTTGGGGGGTTTGCGGGCTCTTTTTTTTGTGTGCCAGGGGCTTGTTGAATCGTCCTCTTTGTGTGTGTCCCGTCCGTTGCTTGTGTGTGTGTGTGTGGGGGGGGGGGATTAGGGGTGTTTTGCTCGTGCGGCGCTGTGTGCGTCGCCTGCGTTTGACTCCTTTTTTCTGTGCTCACTCCTTTTTTCTGTGGTCTTGTCCGCCTCTCGCGGCGCCTCATTTCTTGGTGCGCCTGCGCAGTACGTCTTTTTGCGGCTACGGCCCATGGCCGGATGTCCCTGCGTCCATCCGGTTTAGCATTCTCGGTTAGTAATATGGATCTACAACAGCAACTTGTAAAAATGCTTTTAGTTGTTTTATGTACATAAAAAGAAAGCAGTTAGATGCATGATAAAAAAATAAAATGATTACAGCATTGGTATAATCATATACTCCCCTAAAAATCTTCTCCAGTTGATGGTGGTGTAGTCTTATTTTACTTGTTAATTACCAATATGTGTCTTTTAATTGGGCCATTTAATGTAGTCCTGAATGGATATTTTTATTTATACATTGTTAAATCTCAAATGTAGGTGTACTGTATCTAACATAATGTCAAACAGGGTCTGTTAGCCTAAACTGCTTTAACACCTAATGAGTGATTGCAATCCATGTTCATCTTAACATTAATAAATAACAGATGGCACTGTTACAGTAAATGCTTCGTAACCGATCCACTTAATGCCATTCTTGTTTGTTCCTGGTTCGAGGCAGCTGTGAGAAGTGACTTAATGGCAATTCAAAATATCCATATTACTAACCAAGAATTGTAAACCGGATATGGACGCAGGTACATTGCATGCCCATGGACGCAGGAGACATAGTGCGCAGGCGCCGACAGCGAGCGAAGTCTGATCCACCGAGAACGAAGGAGTCACAGCTCAAAAACGAAGGAGCTCAACTAACGTAAATAAGAAATGAGGCAACGCGCCCATAGGTAACAACACAGCCACACAATAAAGAGGATTCAGCCCACTGCCCCAGAGTGAAACGGGAAATACTACAGAATCCACAAAGTTCCACAACACACAGCATAATCAAACCCGAGATAGTACGGAAAGCGCAGGCGCCTACAACGTGCTTCTGAACCATAGCTAACCACCGCAAGAGAATTCTGATACACCACCAAAACCGAAAGAGCTCAACTAACGGAAATACGAAATAAAGCAACAACCACAGACAATACGGAACCCTAACCGTCCACACTACACAGCATAGTCAAACCCGACATAGTACGGAAGGGGCGGGCGCCTACAACGCGCGTCTAACAAACCGCAGGCAAACCCCCGAGATGGTACAGTAGCCCCAGAGATGCGGACTCCACAGCATATGTGAATCACATTACAGTAATACAATAATATGAGTACTCACAGACAAAACAAACACAAGACGCTTCGGCGTCCCGCACCACAATCAAACCAGAGAGAGTACGGAGGCGCCCAAACGTCCACAAAACACAGCATAGTCAAACCCGAGATAGTACGAAGGGCGCATGCGCCTACAACGACAACCACATAAAACACACACACGGCACCGGAGGTATAATATTAATAAACGAACACTCCGTATTACACGGACAGAATCACCAAACGTCCAGAGTACACAGCATATGTGAAGCACATTACAGTGATCCATTACTAACAGTACAACCACAGAACACACAGACGCGAGACCTGAAGGAGGAATACAGAACCGTACACGTCCACACTACACGGCATAGTCAGACCCGACATAGTACGGAAGGTGCAGGCACCTACAACGCACTTCTAAAACACCGCAAGCAAAAACCCAGGATAGTACAGACGCCCCAAAGATCCGGACTCCACAGCATATGTGAATCACATTACAGTAATACAATATTATAAGTACTCACGGACGTAACACACACAAGAGGCCTTGGCGTCCCGCCCCACAGTCAAACCAGAGAAAGTACGGAAGCCCCAAATGGCCACAAACCACAGCATAGTCAAACCCGACATAATACGGAGGGCGCATGCGCCTACAACGACAACCACAGAGAACACGCACACAACACCACACGTCCACACTACACAGCATAGTCAGACCCGACATAGTACGGAAGATGCAGGCGCCTACAACGCACTTCTAAAACACGGCAAGCAAAAACCCAGGATAGTACAGACGCCCCAAAGATCCAGACTTAACAGCATATGTGAATCACATTACAGTAATACAATATTATAAGTACTCATGGAAGTAACACACACAAGAGGCCTCGGCGTCCCGTCCCACAGTCAAACCAGAGACAGTACGGAAGCCCCAAATGGCCACAAACCACAGCATAATCAAACCCGACATAATACGGAGGGCGCATGCGCCTACAACGACAACCACAGAAAACACACACATGACACCACAGGTATAATATGAATAAACGAACACTCCGTATTATACGGATGGAATCCCCAAACGTCCAAACTACACAGCATATGTTAAGCACATTACAGTGATACATTATTAATGGTTGCTAACAATACTGTTCACTTAAACGACGCCAATCTCCCATTACAGCTGCATTTGCCATGACAATCAGCAAATCCCAAAGACAGACCATGGACAGAGTCAGCCTTTACCTCTCTGAGCCTGTATTTAGACATGGACAACTTTATGTTGTCATCTCAAGAGTTCGGCATTCATGTAACGTTAACGTTAAGATTATAATAACCACTCCAATATATATCATGCATAGATCTGCGCATCTACACCTACATAACATAACAATTACACTGCTATTGTCATTTACATATCTTACATAGACCTACAGATATCGTGGCACTGAACATAATACATATGTAACAATTACCAAGACAGACAATGATCTCTATTGGATGTGTTTCGTGTTACCCAAGACCAGGGGTTGGCGAGCGAAGCGAGCAGGGGGCGGAGCCCCCTAGTATTTAAATAATTAGTAATAAAAAGTCAAGTTTAGTTACATTAAATGGATGGGTACAAAATAATAATGATAATTTTTTTTGATAAACTGTAAACAAGGCCAATATTTTCTGATGTGAAAGAACATGGGTGATCTTTTTTTTACCTCCGTATACTCTACCTGTAATCAGGATTTAGCCTTACTCTATCTCTCATTTCTATTGCCCCAGCATAAAAAGCCTTTCTCACCAAATGTATGTACTTTATTTTATTCAAAACTTCCTAAATGCAGTACAGCATGTTGTGTGTCTGCTCACACAAGTAATATTTTTTTACGTCTAATATATGTTTTTATTTCTTACAAATCTAAAGTGGAAATTTTACACCAGAGTTTCTGTTATCCTGTGAATTTAATTTTTTATAGGTTGGGTATTTTAAAATTACTTCAGTAACTGACTTACTACAGTATATGCAGTTCATTAATGTTATGTCAATTTTTTAGATAGGATAGGTTAGAAGTTAGTAAAGTTACATTCGTTTATTTTGGAACAGAATAAAGTGTTATTGTATATACTTGTAGCTTATTATAGCCTTTGATATGGTGCTCCGTTAGATTTCGGTTATTTTCCATAGATTTTGATTGTTTCCCATTTTTGTTTCTTTTTAAGCTAAGTTTTACATCTCCTGTATTAATTATTACATACATTTATTAAGAATTTTGCCAAATGTTATTAAATGTCTAGTAGCTATGTTTTTGTTGTCAGTCTGTTCTTGCCAAACAATAAATGCATCTTTTAAATAAGTTTAGAATGCTAGTGATTACTATAAAATTATGAAACATTTCCCAAAATGCAGGTTGACAGATTATAGATGCTGCAAGTGAGAAGTCATTTGACACTGTACAGTGCTAAACCTCTAGATATTTCTAGTAAAAACAAATGCCTCTTCAGTTTAATTAAGCTTACCATCACAAATGGTGTTAGAGGAAAACTGCATGTACTTTCATCAGTAGGAATGTTTTACTCATGGGCAATTGTGTATAGCATATTCAAGAGTAAGCAGCTCCAGTGACCTAATAATATTATGATTACTTATTATTTCACTGATGGTTTTGTCCAAGCTGACTTACAACATTTGAGGTACGATTGGTATCGTTTTTTTCATTTTTCCAGTTGGATGCACAGACCTTCCTGTTGTCACACAGTGTCAGTAGCAGGATTTAAAACCACAAACACAGGTTTTGAATCCTAGGTACAAAGCCTTAAACACTATACCACATTGCCTTCCCATAACATTAGATGTTGGGAGCAAGCACCCACCACATGACGAACCACTTCAGGATCCCAAATTAGGACTAGAGTGCAGCCGTGCAACTGGTGAGAACCTCACCACCACACTAGTTCAAATGGAACTGTGTGAGTTTTTTTTTTTTTTTTTAAACAGTGGCTGGAGTGTCAATCCTACAGCCAATCACCAAGTATTTCCCTGCAAGTTAGTATACCTGCTTGCAGGGTAGGATGCAGGTTAACGTCATACTCAGAATAGAGCAATTGCAGATTAAGGGCCTTGCTGAAGGATCCGTACCCTCAGAGCCTTAGCCCTTCTGTAAAAGAAAACGTACAAATATTGTATACTGAAAAGAGCTTTTTTAGTTACAGTACATTGTACTACTGATACACCTGATTATTTGAAGGCACTATAACCAAGGCCCTTTGTCTTAAAACATTTCCCGGGTGAAGCCTGGTAACAAAGCCAGCTTTTTTTTATATTTGGCTGAGGCTGTTACTTAACGCATCTTTACAAAATTAGAAAAATAAAATTGTAAAAGTAATAGACTTTGTAAATTTTTGTAGTCTGCTACCTAGTAATTATTAAGCTGTTATGACAAGATCAGACTAAACAGTGGAAGAGGCTGAGGCTCAACAGATAGCAACTGACAGACATTTATTAAGTAGTTCAGTGTCTATTCAGGTTAGAATCAGAACATCATTGATTTACATTTGGAGAATTTTAATTTCCTTGTATTTACAACTTGGTCTAACAAATCATCAGATTCTAACAGTGAAGTTTACAGCAATTTACAGACACATTTCCTCACCTCACCAGTTCATTCGAATTGGCTTCTTAGCTCAGTTATCAGAGATAATGCATTTAGAACAAGAATTATATTGTTCTTTCAATTAAAAAGCAGGTCAAGTTCCAACCAAAAGTTCTTGGCAGTAGATTTGCTTTCCTGTTGGTCACTGTGTCAACAAAGTATGCCTGATTACAAACAAAAATGACAGTTAGGAACTACGAACAGTGATTAATGTAAATTGTAATTGATTCTCTTTGTATACTGTACTTTAAATCTACTTACAGGTTGAACTGTAAACAGTGAACGTGTACAGTTTCTTCCCTATACGTCTGTTTTCAAGGCCTCCTTAAATGTTAATTTAATATTGTTTTCTTTCTACCACAGTTTGAGTCTTTTACTAGTGTGCAGTCCCAGAGAAAGCAGACTTGGTCTGGGTGCTGCTGTTTCATTTTCATTAGGATACGTAATATTTAGCAGAATTAATAGGTCTTTGCTGTCTGACACCATAGCAGAGTGAAGAAAAATAAGTCATTGTCTCATTGGTGCCATACCTCTAAAATCTGTAGAAGCCTGAAGATATTTAATTAAAGAAAACTAGAAAATGCTTTTATTTTTCCTTGCAAATAATACTTTGTAGCAAGCTCATTTTGTTACTAGTGCTGCAAATGGTTTTCTCATACATATAGTGTATTCTTCATGCGGAAGGAAATTGTCAACTGTTTTTCCATAAGGTTTAACACAAATTAGTTTATATACTTTACAGAGGACTGTATTATAATTAAAGTTGTTTAGTCTTAAAAATTAAAGACTGTGTGAAGACCTAATCCAGGTCCTTAAAATTCTCAAAGTTGTTGTGTTGATGTAGCAGAATTAGTTCATGTAGAGAATTACATATTAAAAATAAAAACAGTAGAATTTAGGGGAAAGCTGTTCAAGACTGAAAAAAAGACTTCTTTATAAAACTGTGGTTAATAATACTTAATGAAAAGTAATATGTAATGGACAAAAATAAATAAATATTCAAACTTTAAACATACCTTTGTGAAATCAACGTTGTCAATTTAAAATATTATTTTTAAGAATTCATTAGCTTTTTTTTCCCCTCACATGAGAGATCATTCTTAGCTATTGCTTATGCCTGTGCACTAATCCAGAATTGGCCACTGAATTGGACTATAAGTGCAGTAATTACACTCTATCACACTTAGTAGAACAGGAGAGACTTTCCTCCTGCTCTAAACCATTACAATCTATCTGAGCCACACACATTTCTATCCAATGTGGAAGTTTTTAAACAGTAACTAAATATGTTTTATTTTGTAATGAACACATGGAGCACCTCATTTTGTCACCAGTGTTGATGGATGTGAATGTATGCCGTCTTGGCACCCCGTCAAAGATTGGATTATGTCTTGCGTCCAATGCAGCCAGGATAGGCACCAACTCCCAGTAACCATGAACTGGATAAGCTGGTTACAGAATTGATGGAGGGTTGGTCAGACAACTATAGCCTTGTTCATAAAATTCTGAGGATAAATGCAAAACCTTTGTTTCTGTATCAGAGCTATCTATGTATGGCACTTCATCCATCCATCCATCCATTTTCCAACCCGCTGAATCCGAACACAGGGTCACGGGGGAGCTAATAGTGTCACAATCATTGCTGCTCACTCAAAGGCGTAACACTACAAAGTAAAATGATTGTACTTGACAGCTGATTAGTTATATCATGCACAGATTGTGCATGTTTATTTCTTAACTAATTATGTAATGGGGTAAAATGAGAGTAATGAAGAGCTTTTTTGCCTTGAGCACCCAGCAGGATTTTCCTGATGTATTAAGGTAAACCATGTGAGATTTGTAAATAATAGACATGATACCCACAATCCCATAACCAAATTCAAGCCTTGCTAAAAAGGCAATTAATTGATAACAAAATTCACTGGCAACTATTTTCATCATTGATTTTTGAGGACATAAGTTAATTTTTGCAGCCCTAGTTAGAAATAAATTTTACACAAATATTTCAAAATATTTGATCTTTGTATGAGATCAAACTGTTAATAAATCAGTGAGTATTTCATGTTGTCCACCTACAGTTTTAAATACAAAATATAAAAAACATAAATGTAGAGTATGGCTTTGTGGTCATTTGTTTTATATGATAAAACATAATCTGCTGCAGTTTATACCGCTGTATTGCGGTTCAGCTATTGCGCCCCCGCTACATCACGGATTTATTATTATAAATTATTATATATTATAATATCGCCCACCCCCGGGTTTGGTTTACTGGATAAACAATTTAAAGAGATTGTTATTTTCATGGGAATTGTTACATATGCATTATTTTCATTTTTACTTTATTTCCTGCCCCAGACATGGTTAAATCTCTTTCTCGCAGGACTTATAACGCTGCTTACGTTGTGAAGGAGGGGTCTGAACACACGCTAAAGAGATACGATCAGTTCAGCCAGTGTCTTGCTGGTGCTGCTGGACACCTGTGTGTTGTGCTTGTTGCGCTTTGTGTCAATCACTTAAAAGCCTGTACAGTAGCTGTCCTTTTGCCACTTCGTGTCCCTGCCGCTAGCGTTCTCACCATCTCACGGGTTTTGCTTCCTAAGGTTGTACTGTCTAGTCTTGCGTGTCATCAAAGTGTTCTTTCCGAGATCTCTCTGAGATGATCTGGTCTCAAACGCTTCGCTCAACCCCCCCGAAGGTGCGCTATGCTCCTGCCACTTTGCGTCTCTCCCGCTCGGGTTGTGAAGGGAGAGAGCTTAATGCAGTCTAAACAGAAGTGGACGGATCAGCTACTGCCTTTGTGCTGCTTCTGCCAAGATGCCTGTTCTGCTTGTTGCTCTGCGTGTTAATCATTTAAAAGCCTCTACAGCAGCTGTCCTTCTGTCTCACTGCCTTGTCTTGCGTGGCGTTAAAATGTCCCTCGCGGGATGTCAGATTTTCTTCTGAGAAGATCACGCCTCGTCTCCTTGTCAAGATTTTTTTTTTTATAATAGATAGAGATGTTACTCATATCCTTAGCCCGACATCCACTTATCGTATGTGTTTACAAAGTGTGTTTTAATAAGTTTACATGTTGTTTAAAGCATGTGGGAGGGGTATTTTAAGGCTTAAACTATAAAAAAAAATGTTTATTTATATGGTCTTTCTATATCGCGGATTTTTACCTATCGCTGATGGGTCTGGAATGTAACTTCAGCGATAGGAGGGAGGAATCACTGTATACTGAAAGGCACTTGGCAGCTGTTTTTCTATTTTTTCACAAAAATCTTTATTTTGTGCAGAGTTTAGAGTTTATAGTTCTTTTCCTTAAATGTGTATCAAAAAAAATTGCTATATAGAACCGAATATGTAATTAATATAACACTTACAATCTCCTGTCCAAATGATTAGATTTTTTCAAGTGAAAAATTGTTTTTTGACATGTCTAAGAACAATACTTTTTCTGAAACAAAAATGTAATGCCTTTAATTTGTATTGCTTGATTACCACATTAATGATTTACTAGAAAGCCAGAAAACTGTTTTTGCTTGTAAATAATTTATATTTTATCACTACATGACAGTTTGTCATTGTTCATTTTTAATATTGATTAGCCATGATAAAGTCCAATGATAAGACTTTTTTTAACTGCTTTAGTATTTCAAGTGCTTTAAATGATTTCTAGTTTATACTGTATCTTAATTATCAGTAAGCTTTGAACTCATCCACCACATAGACAACATAGCCTATGTATTGTATAGGTGTAATAAAAATATGATTACATGCAGTTTTTTTTTTGTTTTGTTTTTTTTATAAAGACCATTCCATGGAATAAATAACTATACATGGTATTTATTTCACTTTTGATAATATATTGCCTGTATTTTGTTTCTTAATACTAACAAGATTGATGGAGAAAATTATAATAGATTCTTTTCCAGCTAAAAACTGCCACTTTGTAAGAGAATTAGTTTACATGGACTTGTTAAAATTGTTAATTATCACCTAGAAGAACATAGTATTAACTAACATGCTACTGGATATTTACATTTTTTTAACCTTTAAACGGAGTACAGTACATACAAGTTAGAGTTCTATTTTTATGCTGCTCTCTCTGTTTCTCTCTCTGTACTGTATATAGATAAAAGTCTAGCAAATATTAAAGCAATGGTTAGATGAAAGACAGAAAAATTCTCCAGATCCTAGAATGTTGACATTACACAAGACAGATGAAACATTTAGGCCAGTAAACTGCAATAAATTTAAGCCTTTTTCATAAATGTTCTCACTTGTAATGGGAAACCATTCCTAACTCCTGTCCTTTACCGTATATTACAGCATTTGAGTACATTTGGGCACAGAAGGTACAAAACTAATAGCACTTGCGTGTCTACTTCAGTAGTTTAATGAGGTGAAAACAAACCAGGTATAAAAAGTAATTACTCATCAGTGGCTTAAAAAAATCACGTATATTAAACACCTAGATTGCATTATTTTCTGTTAATTGGTCATTTTATCGTGCTGCCTTCTGTCTTTGCTTTTGGCTACAGGTTTTAATGATCCTGCACAAAGTGTTTCCTGCAGTCCAGGCTGCAGAGACAGCAGTACGACTTAACCCTCGGTGGTGGGAGGCCTGGCAAACCCTTGGACGTGCTCAGTTGAACTTAGGAGAGATAAACTTGGTATGTATTCATTTTGGGAGCTTTTCCATGCCACTTTTCCATTCCTAATAACAATACCAAACTAAAATGTGATAATTTTATGTTTATGTATGTTTTAGTAATTACAATTTGAATGTTTTTGAAAATAACTAGTCAGAACTGGAAGCAAACAGGGCATACTAATGATAAAACTCGAATGACATAAATTCTAAGCAGTGCATAGTTATTTATTCTTTAATGAACTTTTGAGCCATCCATCCATTTTCCAACCCGCTGAATCCGAACACAGGGTCATGGGGGTCTGCTGGAATCAATCCCAGTCAACACAGGGCGCAAGGCAGGGAACCAATCCCAGGCAGGGCACCAACCCACCGTAGTACTTTTGAGCCAGTCAGTCATTATTAAAAATGAATACTTTTTATACATTGTGGCAAGCGGCTGGGGCTGGTACCCAGCAGGGTCGCCTGGAAGGAATTGAAGAGGGACTACACCTCCTCCAGATCACGAGAGGGCAGCTGCCCTAGTTGGTATGGGGACCACGGGAACAGAGCATGGAAGCTCAAACCTGTAGTGGCCCGTGGTCACCGCCAGGGGGCGCCCGGATGCCTGAAAAGCCTTGGACGTCAGCACTTCTGCCACACCAGGAAGTGCTGCCGGAAGCTCGTCAAGAGGCACCTGGAGCATGTCCAGGTGGATTGAAAAGGGGCCGCCTCCCTCCATTCGTCAGCTGGAGTCGGGTGGAAGAGGACAGAGCTCGGAGGAGAGGAGTGGAGGCGGTCAGCAAGAGAGGCATTATTGGAAGAGGCCTGGACTGAGGGAGATTGGTGCAGGGGCACTGGGTTGTGCGGTGTTGTAAACAATAGTAATGTACAATAAATGTGTGTATGGTTTGAAGCCATCGGTGTCTGCCTGTCTGTCTCCAGGCTATTTACCACAACATCTAATATTTAATATTTTATAGGACAGACAATTAAACACTTATTGTTTTTTAATATATGCAGCATTAATTTCTTTTATGGTAGTCCTTTCCCACGTTGCAATATTTTTCCATTCACAAGTATAGAGTTAAACATCAACTATCATTATCAGCATGGACCGCATTCTAATTAGGGAACTAGTTGGAATAAAAACCTGCAGCCACAGCGGCCCTCCAGGACCGTCATTGAGGACCTCTGTCTTAAAGCAATCTTAATTTCATATCCGACCCAATTTGGAGAGCTATGTGAACAAAGACGCATATTAAATGTATACTTAAACATCAAAAAGGTCAACAGAGGCACAACTTTTTATTTTGTATCAGCATGAGAAAATCTGTGCCACGTTCTGAAAAAGATTTGGAGTATTCCATTTAAAGAAAAATTGATGTTTTTAAGTAAAATAGGACACCCTTTTCCATTTAGTTACAAATGGTAGATTAAAATTCTTCTCAATATGTACTGTAAAACAAAATGATGGCATGAGCACTATATTGTAAGGTATCGCAATTGACCTTTCATGACATAATGTCCTGCTGCTGGTGTAAGAGTATGCATGTTGTCCCAGTGTTTACATGGGTTTTCCTCCCACCTTCTCAAAGATGTGCTGATTAGTTTGATTAATGGTCCCAGATTAGCTTTGAATGAGTGTTATTTTGAGTCTGTGTGTGAACTGGCCCAGTGATGGACTCTGCCCAGGGTTTTTTCTTGTCTATTGTGAAAAGCTACAGCCCCACTGCAACCCTGAATTGGATTAAGTGAGCATAAGAGTGAAATGTTTTATTATGACACAATTCATATCTTCCTCGATATATTGTTAACTAGCAAAATACCCGCGCTTCGCAGCGGAGAAGTAGTGTGTTAAAGAGGTTATGAAAAAGTAAAGGAAACATTTTAAAAATAACGTAACATGATTGTCAATGTAATTGTGTTGTCATTGTTATGAGTGTTGCTGTCATATATATATACATATACACATATACACACACATATACAGATATATTATATATACATATACACATATATTTTTAATATATATATTTTTTATATATATATATATATATATACACATACATACATACATATACACACATAGATGCACTTACAATAACATAGAAATCAATATAAACAACATTAACATCATTATCATATGAGAATATGAAGTAATATATAAGAAGCACATTTCACATAAATATAAATTATTAAACAGTAAAATCTTCTTCTATAATTTGCTACCGTGGCTTTTCGTTGGTCTGTCCAGGATTTTAAATCACCTGTAGCTTGCAAACCGTTTCACGTATTGACTTGAAATCTGGTACACATATAATACGTCACGTCTGCTATCCGCTTTATGGGTGATGATTGTATTACTCTTTTTATGTTTATTTTATTTTAGAATCAACTCCTATCTGCGCACACCAGGGCGGCTGTGGGCAGATGCGTATGGTGTATTCACTCCATGTTATCGTGCATTGCGCTGTCACTGGTATTTTGATAAAAGAATTTGAACAATATATAAGAAGCGTATAAATTATTAAACAGTAAAACATTAACATTTAAGAAGTAAAGTTACATTGAGTACTACTGCAGTGCCTTTGGGTATACCTCATTTTTTCTTTGCCCATTACATGCTTAAATGTATACATTTTTTGGTGTACCTACCCGAGAACACGCGACATATAACCGACCGTGGGAGAAGCATGGATTTTAAACACGCGTTGAGTTCATCTGCTGGTCTCCCTCGTGGAATAACTGGTAATGTTTGACTAAAATCTACAGCGAGTAAAACGACATTACCTCCTTTTTTTTTTTTACGATCTCTGAGATCTTGCTTTTTTCGGTTCAAGGCTTCATAAGCTCTTTTATGTTCCATGGTGTACTTAATAAGTACTAATTATCCCAAACCATCATCTTTGAATGTTGCAAGACTTTCGCCTTGTATGTAGATCGGGGTAATTACATTCATTGCATTCCTAGTCTGAATCACAATCTGATTGTATGGGTGATTACCTGGCACTGTAGGGTTGCCACCCGTCCTTTAAAATACGGAATCGTGCCGCGTTTGACAATGAAATTGCGCGTCCCGTTTTAAATCAATACTGGACGGGATTTATCCCGTATTTTTTTTATCATTTTTTTTTTAAAGCAGCGTGTCATGCAAATCATCCCACACGCATTTTATGAAGATGCCTCCTTTCCTACTTTTGATTGGGTAATACTTGATGTCATCATTAGTTTGATTGGTCTTTTTAACTGTCCAGTGAGGAGGGCGTGTCTTTTAAGTAGAGTCTGCAAAGTGTTGGCACTGAGATGTGGCGTCAGCACCATAGTTGAAGCCCCTAACGTTGCGGTCAGCAAGTCGGCTAACATCCGCCATGTGCCGTCTTTCAGTTGCGAGAAGCAGATCATAGAATGGTTGAAAGTGTTGCCCCTAACGTTGCGCCACGGCGTGTGGTTCGTTTATACCTCGTGTCTTCTCATTAAACTTTTATCTCGCGAATATGTTATTGCAATCCGCAGCGGGAGCGTTTCTATAAACTTAATTTAAACTTACGTTTTACACCGTGCTTTGTTTCCCTTATGAACATGCTTGTATGCTTCACTCGCTCCGTTCTCAATTGTTTAATTAATTTTTTGCTCTTCGCTGTTTGCGGCTGTTCCTCCATTTCCCCCTACTTCGTTCTTTTATCTCGCGAATATGTTATTGCAATCCTTAACGGGAGCGTTTCAATAAACTGATTGAAAATAGTTTTGCATTTTCCTTTTTAGTAAAAGGCGAGCTTTTAAGCCTGAGAAATCACCCCGTAAATGCACACGTTTAATTGCACATGTGTTAATATGTATGGTTACACAGTATTAAAAGACAGTGAACAACGTCAGTTACCTTTGTTCCCACGTTTGATAAAAGGTGAGCTTTTAAGCCTGAGAAATCACCCCGTAAATGCACACGTTTAATTGCACATGTGTTAATATGTATGCTTACACAGTATTAAAAGACAGTCAAAAATTAACGTCATTTACCTTCGTTCCCGCGTGTGACTCGTGCTGTAAATCTCTTCCTTGTTTTTAGTTCACGTGATTACGTAGGAGGCGTGATGACGCGATACGTGACTCCGCCTCCTCCATTACAGTGTATGGACAAAAAATATGTTCCAGTTATGACCATTACGCTTTGAATTTCGAAATGAAACCTGCCTAACTTTTGTAAGTAAGCTGTAAGGAATGAGCCTGCCAAATTTCAGCCTTCCACCTACACGGGAAGTTGGAGAATTAGTGATGAGTCAGTCAGTGAGTGAGTGAGTCAGTCAGTCAGTCAGTAAGGGCTTTGCCTTTTATTATTATAGATAAACTTAGTCAATAAAGACATATGTTTTTGTTGTTGTTTTATTTTTAAATTAATCATTCTGTGCTCTGCACAAATTGATCAAAAGTGTATTTTTTTGACAGTTGAGCTCCATTTATTATCAGGTCCTGTTCCAAACATTATCTTAGATCATCTAGCAATACAGTCTTTGAAATAAGTTGGTAGAGTTCCAAAATGCAGTCAGTATGTTCATCATTATTAGATAGTATATGTGCTCCAGGTGGCTGATGACGACCTTCCAGCAGCACTTCCTGGTGGGGTGGAAGTGCTGCCCTTTGCCCCGGAAGCATTCTGGACGTCCCTGGAAGGCTCTTCCTCCATCTTAAAGAGTGTGGCGAAAGTAAAGGTCTCCCGGGTTCTAGGAGGCTTAAGGCACCCCCTGGCGGTGGCCACGGGTCCCAACGAGTTGGAAAGTCTCTCCTCCTCTCCTGTGGTCCTGTCCTGCTCCAGGGCGGTAGCCTGCTCATGACCCGGAAGGCATAACAGTCATCTTCCGGTCCTTCTATGCGTCCTGGCCGGGTAAGAACCCCAGGCGATCTGCCACACTATGAATATCAATGAAAGATTAAGTGAGTTGGGCAGGTTTCTTTTAACAAAATTAGTATTTTTGTAAAAGTAAAGGGTTGGCTGAAAAGTGTTTGAAATATAGTTGTACAAAGAATACCTTCCTATTGTCAATAGAGAAGTCTTTAAAATCTGAATAAAAGTACTGTATATTCCATAAGCTAAACACTATTAAACAATGTGCACCTTAACTTTAAAGTGTCTGTTACATTATTACTTTTTTTGAGTGAGTGCTGAGCCACCAGACTACTGAGAAACTGGTGGTAATTGGTAATGACAGGAACAAAGAGCAAACATATAAAAAGTGTTTGAGTAGGATTTTCCTTCCTTGGCTAACCAAGCTGTGTCAGTTTCGGTTTTCCCTTATTCCTTCCAGAGCTGCAAAGTTATATTTGCAACCCTATAATAAAACTGAAAATTAGTTAGTATCCTGCTCCCACCACTGCCTTAAGCTTTTGCTAGAATCTGTACTATGAATGGCTTTTTGCCATTCCTACAGAAAGAAGTTACAATGTTATCTGTTTTTATTTTTTCCAGTTTCCTCAGCTTCACAGTATAGCACTATTCCGAGTCTCAGTAGCTAAAATGTGTTTACTTTATGAATTAAAACTCTCGCTCCTTAAGTTTTCAATAAACCAGAGTATGCAACAGTGATCAACATTCAACTAATACCTTTTCCTGAATTCAACAGAAAAGGATAGGAAAACACAGAAACATAAAGAAAGGAATAGATGCAATTGTAATAACTATTATTTAGTATTAAATATTATGTTAAACAGAACATTGATAGCATAGTGCAGAAATGTTGCATTAATAAATGTTAAGTCTAGAATATGGAAACAAAAGTACAAAAAATACTAATAATAAAGTATTAAAGAAAGCTATGGAGAGTAATAGGAAAAGGAGCAAAAATAGAAATGGCAAGCAAAAATAAAACATGAATAGGTTTAAGGCAAATATAAAGATAAACAGATATAATAACATTGGGCAGATTGCAAAATAAAATAATTGTTTTGCTTTTATTTAGCAAAAAATATGCTGATGGGGTAAGCAATATTTATTTAACAAGATTTCTTAAAATAAGCTAAATAATCTTAAATACAAATTTCTCGATAAGTCAATTTATCCTGTAATAAGGAAAAGAAGATTTAATGACTTGATACAAAAACTTTTCACTTGGTTAGATTTCATTTTCAGCAGTAAAGAAATTTAAAGCTTCTAACTCTTTCAACAGCATCACCTCCAATACAGGTATCAGTGTGATCTGGCTTCTGCTTTTTGAAGTCTATGTCCAGCGCCTTGGTTTTGCTGACATTAAGGGCAAGATTGTTGTCCCGACATCACTGATTCAGCAGTAAGACCCTTCCTCTGTCATATCATTGTTTGTTATCAGGTGTATGATGGTGGCACCATCAGAAAATTATAGATTTAATTTAATTGAATTTAATGATTTAATTGTTGGTGATTAGACTTATGGTGGTGTTTTTTAATATATACAGCATTAATTTCTTTTATGGTGGTCCTTTCCCATGTTACAATATTTTTCCATTCACAAGTATAGAGTTAAACAAATTTGTTGGTGGTGTCATCAACAAATTATACAATGATATATTCAATTGTGAAACATACAATAAGCCTTACCTCTGTGGGTTATGTTGCCCTAGTGAAAAATATCATCTGTAGATTAAGGAGAGAACAAAGAGGAGTGTAACTGTTAAAACAAGTAATGGAACATTTATAGTGTTTAGCCATTGTGAGGTAATACTTAGGTAAACTGGTCATGCAATGTCCAATAATGCCACTAAGAACAAGTGCATGTGGTGTGATTATTGGGACTTGCTACCAACATACCCAGTCATGTGACCACTTTTTCCCATGGGGTCACAATTTTGTGTTAATAGTGAGTTTCCCACCAATATTAAGCAAGCAGTTCTCGAGACCTTTTCCAATTTCTGAAAATAAGGAAGGGCCAAATAGACATCTTCAGGTAGAATAAGTTTGATACATGTAATAGCATTTAGCTGTGTCTAGTGTAATGACTAGGCTAACTACTTGTTATAGTGTGGCCTGAAAAACTGAGATTCACTTGCTTCACAAAGCATTATTTTAAACATTCTGCTGCACTGTTACTTACATTATTGGAGTATTGTGAGATGTCCATTCCATGTGCTTCCAGCCAGAACTTCAAATTTTTTTCAAGTTTGTTGAAGGGGTTTATCGGAAATCAGTGTCATTATCATATTGAGAATTACATGAATAAACATTTGTGTGTTCATGTGTTTATATGTATTTTTTATATTGTCTGACATTGTACTTGATGTTTGATGTCATATTCAGGGTCTGTTTGTATAATACTACTGTCACTAGTTTGTGGAAGACATGCCAGTAAGAATCTGTATAGAAATGACAGTAACTGAACTTGAAATTTTGGAATACAGTTTTTTTTAGTTTTTTTCTCACAAAACAAATTTATGCATTTACACAACATTTTTGTGATAACTCTGTTTCATCATAAATGATTAAGGCTTATGTTTTATGCTCTGATTTTTTAAATGTAATTTTTATTTTTGTAACGGCATACCGTGGAATTCTTTTACCTGTTTCCATTGTATCCATCACATGTGTAATTTGTTACACAAAAACTCCCCCCACTCTAGTGGTGAAGAGAAACAACAATTTGTTTCCTTCCTTTGAATAAAAAAGTGACAAAATACTTCAGATGAATTATTTTCATATGTTTTATTTTTTTAAACATGATCTAAACTTCAGAAGTCAAATTTTAGGGAATTGGGATTTATGTTTCAAACTGAAAAAATTCAGTAAGATTTAAGGCCTGATGTTCAGATTAGTGCTCATTTATCCTCAGCTATAAGTCAGTCAGAGAGAGGCTGATTTCATATTATAAATTGCTAAATAAAACTTTTCAAGGCACATTTTCGGGTAGCATGCCTTAAGCAACATGATAAAATTCATTAATGTATACTGTAGTTTGCCATTTTTATAGCACCTTTATTTGTTCAAAACAGCTGAAGGTGTTGCATAAAACCTAAAATGTATACAATATGATCTTTAAAGAGAATGTTTAGTCAGAGACAGTTGAAACTAATTGTATTTGAGAGTGATTTTTTTTTTTTTTTATAAGCTGAAAATGTTTTTAATGAGAAAATAAATGTGCATTTATTTGGGCGCTGAGGTCACTTTTAGTTCAGTTCTTGTTTTTAACAGTTGGTGCTTCTGGAAGAATTTTCACAAAATAATTTAGAAATGCATCTAAATTATTTTTTATCTGTCAGAAGACATTGATCCAAAAGTGACATCAGATGATGACAGCACTTGTATTTTCCCCTTGTTCAGTGACAACTCATTATACTTCTCACTTGAGTCATTCCCTTTTATAATCTGTTAAAAGATATTAGTGTTACTATGTACTGTATATTCTATTAGGTTTTAAACTACTGCTTATTTTGTGCTCTCTGTGAGTTTAAATATCACTTCACCAGGAATTCTGTAAGCAATTTATATAGTTTTTGTTTAGATGTTCAGTCATTTCCAACACTTCATAACCTCATGGACTTTTTGCAGCAGGCCTGTCTGTCATCCACTGCTTTTTTGAGTTTCCTCTAGCTCATGTACATTGATACAGTTATTTCTTCTCATCCTCCGACATTCCATTTTCCTCTTGTCTTTGATCTTTCCTGGCATTAGTTTTCTGTATTGAATGTTGTTTTCTCATTATATTGGTTAATTGAATTTATTAAAAGAAAACAGCATTTTGTACAATCAAGTCAAACTTAACAAACCAGAGTTCAAACTTCACCTGAGAGAAAGAGTGGACAGCCAATAGAATTAGCAAATTTGTCATCTACTGTATGTCCTGGTCTTTATAGTTTGTATATTTGCCACCCAGTCATAAAATTGAAAGTTAGGTAGTGCCATGTCTCCCTCATCTTTAGGTTATTGTAGAGTCACTCTTTGGATGTATGGATGTTTTGAATTCCAAATAAATCATGTTATAATTGAATCTAATTTCTTAAGAAACAATTTGTTTAATGTATATGGGGATGCTCTGAAATAGAAAAAGAAGCTGTTGGAGGATGTTCGTCTTGATACTGTTATTTCTCCCTGCTAATGTGAAGGTAGACCATCTGTTCACATCTTGTTTAATTTTTACCATGCAGATAGCAACATTTTGTTGAAAAAGATCTTTATATTGTGATCATTTTCCCCTAGGTATTTAAACTGATCTGCTGAAATAAAAAGGGAAGGTGTCCAGTCCAATATTGCGTGCTAGAGAGTTCGCTGTAAAAAGCACACTTTCATCGAGTCCACATATCTTTTGAAATTCTACTAGTGTGTTGTGGACTGCTGGTACTGACATTTTTGGGTCTGATATATACAGTACCATATCATGTGCATATAATGATATTTTCTGTTCAAGTCCTTCTCTAGTAATCCCCTTTATCTCTGATACATTTCAAAAGTGAATTGCCAATGGTGACTGCAAAGAGCAATGGTGACAGGGGGCATCCTTGTCAAGTACCACATACTGCTCTGAAGTAGTTTGAAATAATGTTGCTAATATATGTTTGGGCTGAACACAAATTTGTGCAATGTGGTGAATAAGTAGTCCCATTCAACCATGTCCAATGATTTTTCTGCATCCAAAAATAATAAGATCTCTGGTGTGTTAAATTTTATAGGTGAGTATATTACAGTAAACAAACATCAAAGATTAAAAGCTAAGTGTTTGTCTTTAATTATTCCAGTTTGGTCTTGTGATATTACAGAAGGAAGAACTTTCTCAGTCCTTCCAGCTAGAACTTTGGAAAGTATCTTAATATCATTATTCAGAAGTGAAATTGATCTGTATGATGCGTATTGTAATAAGTCCTTATTTTTCTTTGGTAAGATGGTAATTAATGCTTGGCAAAAAGTTTGAGGTAGAATTCCCATGTCTCTAGCCTCTATAAATGTTGCTAATAGCAGTGGAGCCAAGTTGTTTGAAAATTTTTTATATAATTCTACTGGGTAGCCATCACGGTTTGCTGCTTTCCCACATTGGAATGAGTTTATAGCGTCTCTTATGTACTAAGAGCATCTAGCTGTGATATTTGTAATGCATCAAAAAATTAATTAGATTGTGTCTTATCTTCTTTAAACTGAGTAGAATATAAAAACTAAATAAAGGTAGTACTCTCTAAATGTGTGGGCTATATTTTTATGGTCACTAGTAAAGAGTCTGGTGTTATTTCTTTTAGTATAGAATAATTTGATCATCATTTGTTTCCTGCACCACAATTCAAAATCAATTATTTTCTGGCACTCAACCCTCCCTATGGTCTAACTCTCACAACCATACATTACCACTGAAAAGAGTATAGCTTTACAGTACCTATACAGACTTGTGTCAGTAATGTGACATGTTTCCTCTTTAGTATCTTGTACAAATTTGTCATAGTCTTCCTACAAAAAGGCAACCTTCTTTAATTTCACAGCTATAATCATCATCTGTTGAGATTTTTGACCCCAGAAAAATAAAATCTTGGACTACCTCCATTTGTTCCCCAACTATCTACCAGGAACTGGTAAGAATAGTTGCTATGATCTTAGTGTTTTTGATATTTACCAGCAAACCAGCTTTGGTACTCTTGATCTTAGGTTTTCCATTAACTGACACAAATGTGTTCTGATTATTATTATTCTTGTTTAAACAAAGTGTCTTGCAAATTCAAACAATAATAAATACAGTATTAGAGATTATAATGTGAAAACTTAATATAACACGGAACAAACTTCAAAGGTGAGCATAGTGCTAGATGGCAAATTTAGAATTTAAACAATAAAACAAGGTAATTAAAACTAGTTGCTTGATGATTAATTAAGTTGGTATAATTACTGGATTTCCAGAACAAGAGTAGAGAGGGTAACAAAGCCTATGAGGTCATGAGATGCATTGTAAAGAGATGTTTCTTTAAGTGATGCCTGAACATCAGGTGATTCAGATCAGGTAACTTGATAATGGGATGTGCATTTTACAGTATGAATACAAGAATTGAGAACCATCTTCTGGTTGTCGTATAAATATCTGTTGAGAAGCGGGAAAGGCAGCAGACAGAATAAAGACTTTTTTGGGAAATATAGAGAAAAGTTAAAGCATAAAAATGAATACTAAACTAATACCTTATTCAGCTGCTTAGTATATGTAGAGCAAATCAGGCGCCTTACTGAAATGATGCTCACTCCTACAGTGTAAGTTAGAACATTCTGAAAAGAACCTCTGCAGCTAATGACAGTCTTGGCACTTCTGTGCACAAAGCATTATGCAGTCTATTTTACAAGTTTAGGTGGAGGAAGACTAAACTGAAAAATTGTATGAAACATTAATGTATCCATTTTTTTTTTCAACCAGCCTTATTTAGTACATGTCCAAGGAAGTGAAACAACATTTGATGAGAAGTAGGACTGAACTCTGCACAGTTTCCAACATTTCACTCTGCATTTTGTGTTCCTCTTTTACATTGGCTTGGTTTCATGAATTTAATAGACAGATTGATGGGTGGAGTTCTATGTACCTGTACTATATAGGTCTTTATGGTTAGGGGTTAAATGTCATTGTCCAAAAAGATGCAGTTAAATGTTATGTGAAAAATGTATGTACATGGGTATTAGGAAAGAGAATAAGAGATGGAACCTCAACTCTCTATTGGGTGTTGTTTTCAGGTTTGGTACTGCATTATAGAATAATACAGAAATGGAAAGTTGTTATACTGTAAATGCATACTTTCTGAAGGTGGATGCAGAAAAAACAAGATGATGCCTGGAGATAATGAGGCAGGAAGTGGTCTGCGCATGTCTGTGTGCAGGGGCAAGGTAAAGCGATTACAAGGAATTTCCTTCACTTCAGAAGCAATTACAGGTGGATTAATAAAAAGCATTGGTATGAAAAGTATCCACAGTCCTGAACAGTCTTGCATTTATTGCATTGTTGTCATACTGTAAAAAAATAAATAATTTGTTCTTTGAATAGTGCAAAAAGTGGTTTAGAAGTATTCACTTTGAATACGTAAAAGAAACACTGTGAATCTTCTTTGCAATTATACACGTCACATCCATATAAAATTTGTTCAACAATTTTAAAATGTCCCAAAATATGCTAACAAAAGTATTACTGTATGTAGGTTTAGGTTTTCATTTGGTACAGATTCATTAAAAATGCACATTTTTACCTATGCTTCCTTTGCTTACTGCTTTTAAAAAGCGTTATCAACTGTAAAAGTAGGCCACACAAGTATTTATTGTATGTATCCTGTTTTACAGCTTTCAGTTAGTCCTGCCTTGCTCTTATCTGATATTGTATCATTTCATTTGTGGTAGTGCCAACTTTTACTGTATATCTGCCCCCACAGTACAGAGTACACAGTTGTTTTTTTTCTTTACATTACTTTATTTGCCATGCTTGTAAGAGCACAAAGGAATTTAGAGTACTGTATACTGGTGATAATTTCCTGGTTTATTGCTTAACTTTCTACACCATTGTCTCATATTTAAAAGATACTACAAGAAGTACATTAAATAAGGAGTTGCTGACAGTAATACACTTTTAAATTTTTGAATTAGTATGAACTCTCTTTTGTGTGTACTGTCCTGTATATATAAACAAATTGGTATAGACATTTGTATATATGCCATATTTATTGTGTACATAATTATGAAAACGTTCATTATGATTTTCTTGACGACTTTCTAGTGAAAACCTACCAAATATGGCAGACGAATAAATTTATCTCTTGTTCATAGAACCCACTGTCATTGTTACTCAGTAACTGTTTCATCTGTCATCTGTATACATTATACTTTGTTAATATACAGTAGCTTCAGAAAAAAGATAGACCATTTCTTTTTTTTTAAATAACCTTAAATTTGCATTTTCATATGTGTTTTCTGTTATCCTATGATTATCTTCATGTATACGTATGTGCATCTCAGGCTCTTTTCTGAATATGCAGTAATCATCCTGCATATACGTAACATTAAAGGGGTTGTATAGTTGCAACATAATGTATGTTGTACTTTTGAATTTATTTGAACTTTACAGCAAAGCATTATTATTATTTTTCTCACAATTAAACAATAATGTGCCAGGTTTACAAGGTCTGACACAATAACTCACTTTTATTTATATAACAATTCTAATGCTTGTCCCTTTCAATATTCTCCGCAATTATACACCAATGCAGTCTTGGTTTCCACTGGTCGAAGTTGTGGAGCAGATCAGTTTCTGTCAGCTGTCTCAAGATATATGATGTTTTCTTTTTTACTTCTTTACTACATCCATTGACTCGAAATGTGTTCCTTTAAGTACCAATTTCTATTTAGAAAAAACACACACACGAAACATTGTCTTTTTTTTTTTTTGAAAAAAATTTCAAATTGACACGTTGCTCAACTTTTAAATTTAGCATCATTCCAGCGCACAAGGGGAAACACAACTGCATTAAGCGGTGGCTGACAATCAACTAAACGGCAGAGAATGTTGTCATTTGTTGTGCAGGTTTGGACAGGTTTAACCCTGCATAGCAAGTGCTCATAATCAGTTCACACTGCTTTTTTTAAGAGATAGAAACACGGCCTTGTTATTTAATAGACAGAAACATAAAAATGCACTTGTAAGTGCTAATGACTTTGGAGCAAAATGTCTGGTTTTGGATAAGCAGTGGCTTTCTTTGTAAAGTGTAGTACTAGGGTGTTGTACCGTGTTAGGCCATTATGAATGTAGAGAAAAGCCAAGCAAAATGACACCTTTTATTGGCTAACTAAAAAGATTACTATTATGTAAGTGTACTATTATTTGCAAGACTTATAGAGTCCCTGAGCCTAGAAAAATGGAAGGCCCAGAGGTTCAGAAATACAAGGTTTAAAGTAAGAAACAAATCAACAAAAAGGGTGAAAACAATGGGAGCAATTTAAATGTGAAAGAACAAAGTAATCATCAAATTCTGGGGTCTTGTTCACACTGCCTTTCCAACTCTTCAATCAATGTGACACCCACCTATGCATGGCTTTAAACCTTAGAAAAGGCTTACCTTCAGTCAAGCTCCATGTTTATTTCAAGGTGTATAAATGGATCTATGTTTTCAATAGACACACTCGACCAGAACTCTCTGTCAGCCCTTACTGTCCTTGTATTCTTGAGCCTTAATGGCACAGTTTTCCAAGGCAGCTCCCAAGTTTTCTTTATCATTTTAGAAATAATATGGTTGCATATATTACATTCAATTACTTTGTACTCTCTAACAACTAGAATGTGTTGCCACTTCAAAATTTGCTTTACAGCTGATTTAATTCTCATAAAGTGTTTTCTTAATTACAATTTCAATTATTAACTAAATTGTTTTGCTACTGTTTAAAATCTTGGCATTCTAATTTTAAAAAGATTGATGACAATAATAATTATTAAAGTACAACTGAAATAGAATGTTATTATTTCTCAAAGTTGTGGAAACAGTTCAGAAGTTTGCAAAATTCAGACAGTACTGTACTCAATATTTTATGGTAGAAAAAAAAATCCAGAGTAATCTAATGTATACCACAAGATTAAAATCCCTTAGATGATCATACTTTCAGGAAATTAAATTCACTATGGGTCAAAAGAATACACAGTAAATTAGAGGGAAAATTTATTTAAAAGACACATTTAATCACAAAATAAGCCCAAAAACAGATAAACAAAGGGAGAGCAAATTAGTTTAATTAGTTTAAATCAAAAATAACAGCACCAGCTACCACTTAGTTTACCTGGGTTAGTGTCCTGCCTGCATACTCGCCTCTTCTATGTACAATATTTTTTTCCTCTTACACTCTCTTTGCTGTAGTTTACCTTTTGCTCATCATTTAAATATTCACAGCTAATTCACTTCAGGTGTCCTCAGTAGGGCTGGGCGATTTGGCCTAAAATCAAAATCTCGATTAATTGAACATTTTAACTCGATTACGATTAATGAACGATTATTTTATTTATTTATTTTTTTTTGCCCTCATAGTTCACTGACAAGTTTTGTACAGTAAATATGCTCACATATTACAAGTGAGAAGGGTTCATTACTTGATTTTAAAATAATTGAAGGAAACGCACTATCTACTTATCTGTGATTATTTATTGAACATCAGTGTTGAACAACTGAAATTAAAGCACACATTGCCTAAAACGAACAGTCACTTTGTTCTTATAAAAAAAGTAAAAATAAATAACTTGCACTTTTGGAAACAAAATAAATTATTTTCAATGTTTTTCTTATTAAAAGTAGAAAATAATCAGTATCTCTTCTAAATAAAATAACTCTTATATATCCTGTAAATAATATTTTAAACAGTGCATTTCTTGCATATTCTATAAACAAATATTTTAATGTGCAATGTATCGATGTAAACAACAGATTGTTGTAATGAAAATAGAACTCTCTAAACACTGTTGCATGAGGTGATCTTAGCAATCTTGTCATGTCACTATATGAACATGAATTTACTCTTAAGTTCTTACTAAGAAACACGAGCATGTTAACCTTTTCAGGTTTCAGGCAGGACCTGAGGCATGTAACAATGTTTCCGCCCGAACTGAAAACCTGCTCTGATGGGGAGCTAGTAGCTGGTATGCAGAGATACTTTTTTGCCACCTTACTTAGAGTGGGAAAGTGTACATGATGCTTCCTCCACCAGTCCAGTGGATTTGCCTCACTATCTAGCATGGGGGACACCAAATAGCTGCTCATCTCTGCTTCTAGCGATTGCTGAAGTGACAGAGTGGGTGTAGCTGAACTTGCTGAAGGTGTTGCCTCACTCCCTTTAAAAAAGCTTCCTAATGACCTCTTTTGCTTTTTTGCTACTGCTGATGAAGTTGTTGGTTCTGCAGTCTCTGTAATCTGACTTTCTCTGCAGACTTCAGCTTCTGACATCTTCTCCATCTCTGTTTTCACTTTCTCCTGAATGGTGGGGACATTATGAGCAGAAATGTAGGTAGCTTTAAATCTAGGATCAACAAAACTGTCTGTGTCCAGTACTTCTCCTTAAGGTACCTGAGGATGCTGGTTTTGATAGTTTTAGTCAGCTCCACATCATCTTCCTTCTCGGCAAGCACTCGTGAATTGAGGATGTGCAGTACAGGCTTTACAAATGAAATGGTCACATACTCTTCCCCTGATAGGGCGTCTGTGAACTCCATCAAGGGGGAAAGAGCCTTGCTGACAGCCTCTAAGACATCCAGGTCAGCCCACGATGGAACAAGGTGCCTGGATTTTTTGTCTTCAGAAAGGACCTGTGTAATAGCTTTCCTTTGTTCGAGGACTCTTGCAATCATCATTTGCATCGATCCCCATCTGGTAACGCATGCTGTTTTTAGCTTGTGTTGTGGCAGGTTCAGTTCTTGTTGCACCTTCATTAATGCCTTCTTTTTTTTCCAGCTATAGGAAAAAGCACTGACTATGTTTTTGCACACCCTCACTGCACGTGTCACACGTTGATCTTTCAATCCATTTTCTGAAACACACAAAATTAATAATTTTTTTATTATTATTGACAATATTTTATTTATACCTGAAGCTTTAACAGTACCAAAATTAATGAGCCTCTTATATTTCTTAAATAATATCAGATTAACAACACATTTTTACAACACAATGATTTTTACTTTAATGATGTAGTGTTCTGTTACATTGTAATGTGAACTTAACATTGTAACACTGCAATATCAAGCATATTGTAACATTTATAAAGGTCCTTTGTGAACAAATTTAGCGTAGCCAGAATATAGTAAACGCCAGATATGCCCAATTTGATAACATCCCAATGCTATTATATTTAATTAAGCTGACGTGTACTTACCAATTGCAAGGTGTAGTCAGTGTCCAAAACACTGCTGCCGTAACCATCCATTAAGCGCAGCAGCTTTGACAACATTAGCACCATTGTCTGTTGTAATGGCTGAAAGTTTTCTTCCGCGAGGTCCCATTCAGAAAGCATATCTTTCAGACCTTGCGCAATCATATCTGCCGTGTGATCGGCTGGAAAATATGCCATCTCAAGGCATCTCTGGCGCAGCTTCCAATTGTCGTCAATGTAGTGCAAAGTAAGGCTCAAGAATGGGTCCATCGTCCTACTTGACCAGAGATCAGATGTGGCTGCAAAGTGTTGAACATTTTTCAGTTCAGCAGCTACATTTTTACAACATGTCTTGTACATGTCTGGCAGCGCACTTTTAGAAAAATGTGATCGCGATGGCACAGTGTATCTTCTGTCGAGAGTTTTAACGAGGTGTTTAAACCCGCTTCGCTCCACTGTAGCCAAGGGAGTCATATCCTTTGCGATGTAATAATAAATAGCGTCAGTTATTTCTTTCCATCTTCTTGAACTCTTCTCATACTGTGTGGCATTTGTGAACGCTTGTGTTATCGACATCTGCTTTGCGGAGGCACTTGTTGCTGGGCGCTTGTCAGTCTCTTTTTGTTTTTTTTTGAGCCATGCACTGTTCATATTCAGTAACGTGATTGTGCTTCAAGTGTGGTGGTGTTACCTTTGGGCGTTGAAACTGTTTTTCTACAGTGTCTACATCTGACTTCATTTTGTTCGATGTCATCCTTACTGAAGCCAAAATGTGTCCAAATGACGGAGACTGCGTTTTTCTTTGGTACAAGCTGCTCTTGTTGTTCAGTTGTGTCAGTGTTTAAGCTCTCCATGCTCGACATGTCGGCGGAATAACGTAATGTAACGGAGCGGGGTCACGTGACTCCACACGCGGTAGTGTTTTTAAAGGGAAAGTAATTGAAATAATCGACCTGGAAAAATTTGATCGATTATAGGTTCTGAATGTCGATTTCGATTACTTTTCGATTAAACACCCAGCCCTAGTCCTCAGTCAGCTTTGAGGCGATTTGAAAGTCTGTCTTGGGATCCCTTCCAGGATCATCCTTAGTTTTGTAAATACTTGGGGCCAACAAAAACCAGTGCCCTGTGGCTTTTGAACACCTTTCTCTTTCTATACACCTTAAAGGACTTAATCTCTTAGATAGCCTTACTTAAATATGTCAAATTATCCCTCTCCTTCCTCTTGAGTCCTGGAAAGAGTGGAGCAGAAACAAGTACCCTTGTTTAAAATGGCAGGTTGTTACTCTCCCTTCCCCCTTAGTCTCCATGGGCCATCTCTGTCTAACTGAAAAGGTTAGACATCCATTTTGTCTCTCATGATTAGGGCATTGCTGTGTCTTGTTACTGTTCCTTGCCTTGCTTTCCAAGTTGGTTTCCATTATTAGCTGGATCCATCTAAATTAACTGTTGCTCCTTCAGTCTAGTGTTGATTCCCAAATTTGTGCCCAAGATTGGTTATAACACCCAGTGACCCTCAATTGAATAATGCAGATTTATAGCAGAGGTTTGGGAACCAAATCTGTTTTGTTCTAGCCATCATACAGTATATCAGTATATTTTTTAATACTTTCTTAATGTGCTTACCTCTTAACTTCAGTTGTTTTATAGTGTTCTTACAAGCAAATAAACAACCTTTTGCCAAGATACAGTAACTAGCATTAAAAGTAATTTTCTGACATGGCTTAAGAGTTTTGCAGAGAAATTCATAAAACATTATACTGATTCTAATACTTGACATGAATGTTCATCTATCATATAACAGAAGTATTCTGGTTTTTTTTAATTAAGATTTTGATTGACTTTTTTATGGGCATTTTGGATAGGCTTATCTTTATTGTTGTGTTTATTTAATTTTTTCTTAAACTTTCACATACAGTTTCTGGAAATGCTGACGTATTTTTGACGTGTTTTTGACGATAGTTGTAAATTACAGATTTTACAGTATGCTTTTCAAGGTCTATTGTGTCATTTTAGTGCTTTTTACATTTTCATATATTACAGCTTAATGGATATAAATGTAATTTCCCAGGCTTGTAATAAGAAGTATATAGTATTATTTCTAAACATAAGGTATACTGTTTATGGTACACGTTATCCTTTGTTTAATACTGAAGTTAAACAAATATACACTTGAGGACATAGATAAGATAAATATATTTCCAGTGGAAGGACTTTTAGCAAATGTGTCTGGAATTTGTACCACAGAATGTCAATAATTTTTTCAAACATTGACTAAAGGCTTTACTTTTCTTGCTTTGTGCATGCAATATGTACAGACATAAAGTAAAATATACACAGTTATGAAAACAACGAAAAGCCATCTTGTTTCTTGCAGAATTTTAAGTGAGAGTTTCTTACCTTTGCCTTTAATTCACAATAACTTTAATCAAGAGAATGATTTTTTTAAAATTGAGTGTCTGCCAACCAGAATGCAATTATACAGACCAGACAGTAATTTAAACATTCAAGTTATACTGTAGAGCATTACAAATTTTAAGCATAGAACAACAAGAAAAATCCTGCCTTAACATTGTATATTGAATAGATATTTCCATCAAATATTAATATAGTATGCTTTCATTTTGTTTCCTTTCTGTTGATCTCCTTCCCACAAATTACTTCCATTTTTCACTTGTCCATCCATTTATTTATCCATAAATCTATTTTAACCCTCTTCTCTAATGAGAAACCAGTGCCTTTCTGAAGGCAAAAATCAGTCACGGATGTTGTACTAGTAAATTGCTCAGCAAATCTCATACACATCCACACACAACATATTTTTTTTAATAGGTACCTTTTTGCAATCAGTCAGTTAATAGACATACAGTAAATGTCTTTGTTTAACAATAAATTGCTTATTTTATGTTAACATTGTAATCAAGGAGCTTAGAGCTATAGTTAACACTACAAGAAAAGAAGAGTTAGCTGAAAGTTGATTGGGTCAGAGTGGACTGTAGCTGTTCACAGGGGTATAAAGCTAAAATAGTTATGAGGGGCTTTGTAAAGAAGTTCAGGTGTCTCTCACAAGCACAGTTGACAGTTCAGATAGTATTAGCAAGATCAGTCTAAAGCTTTTAAACAAATTCAGAGAACCAACATATATTACTTATGTGGACTATTGAGATGAGGTACAGATAATGGACATTCAAGATAAGCAAGCAAAACATAGTTTTATTATGCTTTGTAGGAAGGTGAGAGAACATTGTTTGAAGAGAAAAATAGTGGAGTGAATGAGAAGAGAAATCTTTTCCCCAGTGGATAATTCTGAAAGATGTTTAAGCAAATTGAGAACAGTTATGTATGTATGCTTTTTTTTTGCTAATTATATTGCTGTTTACTACATATTCTAACTTTCAAACTTTAAATTCGTTATTCTTTTGTGAACTGATTGCTGAGTACACTTTAATTGTATTAAAGTCATGTGGTTGATATGGTAGCTATAAAATGTTTAGAAACGAGAATACAAACTGAAGGTAATACAGTGCATCAAGAAAGTATTCACAGCGCATCACTTTTTCCACATTTTGTTATGTTACAGCCTTATTCCAAAATGGATTAAATTCATTTTTTTCGTCAGAATTCTATACACAACACCCCATAATGACAATGTGAAAAAAGTTTACTTGAGGTTTTTGCAAATTTATTAAAAATAAAAAAACTGAGAAATCACATGTACATAAGTATTCATAGCCTTTGCTCAATACTTTGTCGATGCACCTTTGGCAGCAATTACAGCCTCAAGTCTTTTTGAATATGATGCCACAAGCTTGGCACACCTATCCTTAGCCAGTTTCGCCCATTCCTCTTTGCAGCACCTCTCAAGCTCCATCAGGTTGGATGGGAAGCGTCGGTGCGCAGCCATTTTAAGATCTCTCCAGAGATGTTCAATCGGATTCAAGTCTGGGCTCTGCCTGGGCCACTCAAGGACATTCACAGAGTTGTCCTGAAGCCACTCCTTTGATATCTTGGCTGTGTGCTTAGGGTCGTTGTCCTGCTGAAAGATGAACCGTCGCCCCAGTCTGAGGTGAAGAGCGCTCTGGAGCAGGCTTTCATCCAGGATGTCTCTGTACATTGCTGCAGTCATCTTTCCCTTTACCCTGACTAGTCTCCCAGTCCCTGCCGCTGAAAAACATCCCCACAGCATGATGCTGCCACCACCATGCTTCACTGTAGGGATGGTATTGGCCTGGTGATGAGCGGTGCCTGGTTTCCTCCAAACGTGAGTTCAATCTTTGTCTCATCAGACCAGAGAATTTTCTTTCTCGTGGTCTGAGAGTCCTTCAGGTGCCTTTTGGCAAACTCCAGGCGGGCTGCCATGTGCCTTTTACTAAGGAGTGGCTTCCGTCTGGCCACTCTACCATACAGGCCTGATTGGTGGATTGCTGCAGAGATGGTTGTCCTTCTGGAAGATTCTCCTCTCTCCACAGAGGACCTCTGGAGCTCTGATAGAGTGACCATCGGGTTCTTGGTCACCTCCCTGACTAAGGCCCTTCTCCCCCGATCACTCAGTTTAGATGGCCAGCCAGCTCTAGGAAGAGTCCTGGTGGTTTCGAACTTCTTCCACTTACGGATGATGGAGGTCACTGTGCTCATTGGGACCTTCAAAGCAGCAGAAATTTTTCTGTAACCTTCCCCAGATTTGTGTCTCGAGACAATCCTGTCTCGGAGGTCTACAGACAATTCCTTTGACTTCATGCTTGGTTTGTGCTCTGACATGAACTGTCAACTGTGGGACCTTATATAGACAGGTGTGTGCCTTTCCAAATCATGTCCAGTCAACTGAATTTACCACAGGTGGACTCCAGTTAAGCTGCAGAAATATCTCAAGGATGATCAGGGGAAACAGGATGCACCTGAGCTCGATTTTCAGCTTCATGGCAAAGGCTATGAATACTTATGTACATGTGCTTTCTCAATTTGTTTATTTTTAATAAATTTGCAAAAACCTCAAGTAAACTTTTTTCATGTTGTCATTATGGGGTGTTGTGTGTGGAATTCTGAGGAAAAAAATGAATTTAATCCATTTTGGAATAAGGCTGTAACATAACAAAATGTGGAAAAAGTGATGCGCTGTGAATACTTTCTGGATGCACTATATTTGCAAGTTATAGTTTAACTGTATGTTTGTTGATACTCATGTCTGCTCTTTGTAGTGATGATCCATATTATTAATGTAGGGAAATTTACATTCATTAAACAAAGTTGCGTAGTCCACTTTTTAAATTAAATGTCATATTAGCCAGTTGTTGTATGTTGCCAACTACATGGGGGGAATGGTGGTCCATAATTCTATGCACAGTCATCACATGAGTCTCATTAATTTGGATAGTTGCTCTGAATGGTTGCATAACAGCCAAAGGAGATCCCCATCCCTAGATCTAGAAATTACTGAACCTTTATGGGAAGTTCTGGAGTGCACAGTGCAAATCAGATGTCTACCGCCTTCGTCCCTTAAATAATTGGAGGCTTTTCATCTACAAGAACAATACAATATACAGGTGTGCACTGTTCAGGACTTGAAAGACAGCATTATAAGAATGACTGAAGCTGTTTTCATGGCAAAGGATCAGTCTATTCCTTATTAGGTCCATGAAATTAATGTATTGCTTGTTTTATTTATATTGTCCACACTCTATCACTCTACCCTGTTTTCTGAATACTGTATGCATTTTCCGTTACAGGGTTGAGGGAGTGCTGGGCTGTCACACCTAATGCTTTCTTTTCCTAGGGTTGAGTTCTTAGGCTCCAGGATGCCGCAGCACTACTCAATTTTAATAAGAAATTTATAAAATGGAAGGATAGGTGCATGAAAGGATTGTCATAAGTTGCGGGGTGGGGGGCAACAGCTATCCAGTTAAAAAGAGTCAAAAGGCAGAAACTTATTCTTCCACATAAAACCACAGATAGTGAATAGGCTGGTAGTGAGACTTTAGATCACTGTATCCCTGTCTAACTACTCCACCACAGTGCCAACTACTCATAACCACTCTACCACTGTGCCAACCACTATCAAATGTGTTGTGTAATGGCAAAGGCACTAGACTTAAAACCACAGGTCTGCCCATTCATTTCCCATTGCTGACTCACCATTTGACTCTGTACAACTCACATAAACTGGTTTTGCTGCAACTTTTAGAAATATACTATGTATGATAACAGTTGTACTATATACCTGGGGTGGTGTTTACTATAGAAGAAATGTACTTTTATAAAATAAAATTTGATTCTTTTGCTTTTTTAATGTAAATTAAATAAAGATTAAATCCTTGCATTTTATCAAAATATATAAGATTAACTGTACCATTTGGTAATTAATTGCCTCTTTTTAGGGCAGGTTTTGTTCAGATTTTGAAAAATAACATTGAGACTTTTATGCTGAACTGTATGGAATGAAGAAGGACATAAAGGAAAGCAATATTTTGTTCAGAAAAGTGCAAAATATATTAAGTTAGATGTTTGTTTAATTTGAAATTAGATTTACCATACATTACAGTAGGTAAATTAGCAAAATATTTCATTCTCAACCAATAATGGTTATAGTGTGAGCAAAAACCACTGAGGCCCTTAGGTGGATAAATATGCCTCCGACACTTGGACACAATACATTTAACATAAACATTTTTGCAAATTGGCATGTAAAAAGCAAAGGTATATTAAATTAACATTTTTAGCACCAATGCTTGCTCCAAGATTCCCTTGGAGTGCATAGAAGCATTTATAAAAGGGAATATGACAGTTGTAACCATCAGGATCCTGTAAAAGATTACTTTTAAAGAATAAAATTTGGATTAGAGTTTTCTTTGTTCATTGGAAAAATGATTGTAGTTTACAAATATAAACTTGCACATTTCCTTCTTTTTATGTCTTAAGAAATATTGATAGATTTAGTATGTTTTGGTTATGTGTTTAGAACATTAGAACAATCTAGATGAGAACAGGCCATTCAGCCCAACAAAGCTCGCCAGTCCTATCCACTTATTACTTTTAAAAATACATCAAGTCGAGTTTTGAAAGTCCCTAAAGTCTTATTGTCTACCACACTACTTGGTAGCTTATTCCAAGTGTCTATCATTCTTTGTGTAAAGAAAAACTTCCTAAAGTTTCCAACTGTGTCCCCGTGTTCTTGATGAACTCATTATACTTATTGATGAACTAACAGTCTCAATCTACTTTACTAATTCCCTTCATAATTTTAAACACTTCAGTCATGTCAATTCTTAATCTTCTTTTGTTTAAACTGTATAGGCTCAGCTCTTTTAATCTTTCCTCATAATTCAACCCCTGTAGTCCTGAAATCAGCCTAGTCGCTCTTCTTGGGACCTTTTCTAGAACTGCTATATCCTTTTTGTAGCCTGGAGACCAAAACTGCACACGGTACTCCAGATGAGGCCTCACCAGTGCATTATAAAGCTTAAGCATAACCTCCTTGGACTTGTACTCCACACAAATTATGCTATATAACCTAACATTCTGCCTGCCTTCTTAATGGCTTCTGAACACTGTCATTCTGTGTAGTATTTTATTTCAAAACTTATTTTAGGCCTCACAAATGCAGGAAATAAAAATCACTAAAGAACTTATTGTATAATTATGTAAGTATGTTAAGTTAGCAGCAGATTTGCTTGACCTAAGTTTTCAGTTTTATGCACACATTTAATCCAGATAATGTTTTGTTATGAACCAATGTGAAAATGTAGAATCAACTTTAAACAGTCTGATGATAAATGTTTTAAATATTTTTGATCATTTTAGTATCACAAAGTAAAAAAACCTGAAAGCCAAATACTGACTCACAAACCTTAGATCAAAGTAACTATATTGACTTGTAGGAACTTTAGATATGCTATCAATTTATCCACCAGTTGTCTGTCTAGTTGTAGAGTGGTGAGGAGGCATTGGAACAACCGTGAATATGATGTCAGTCATTTGTGGGACATACTCACGCAGTGATGTGCATCTATGGGATTTGAGACGAAAACTGGAGAACCTGCTGAAAAATCCACAGTTCCACTGTTCTTCAGATGTTAAAATAGTGGTTTACTTTACAGATCGGCACTCAAGGGAACAAACTGTAAAGGTAGTAAATCAAAGCACAGATAACATACCTTGCTAAAACCTTGCTGTCATGTACTGTAAGTGCACAGATGTGTGTCTCTGCCTCACGAGTAGGGTTACTTGTTCAACTGACCACAATACTTTACAATCCAACATCCTGTTCTGTCTCCTTCGATGCAATTTTTTCTACTAGTGAGTCTTTCTTTAACTCACCTCCTGACTGTTAAATTAAAGTGTAATTAGCAAGGAATAATCATTTAAATGCCACCTTGGTATTTGGTGCTGAGGTGTCACTGCTGTACTCTGGTCCCAGTCCAGGTGGTTCATTTTCTGGTGGGTGTGGCAACGCACTGTCAACACATGCTCCCAGCCTCCCTCTCTTGGTATTTCTTCCAGGGCAATATACTTGATCATTGAAGGGGTAATCCTGAAATCAGTACCAAACTTCTGTTCCTCAAAAGTCTGTACTTATGGAACCTTAAAGGACATTCCACCCTAATGGGTTTTTCATGTACCTCATTTTCTATAGTTTGTCAACAGTGGAGAAACTGAAACATTCACAGTCCAACAGCAATGCTTTAGCAAGAAGCAACTAGTAAAGTGATGGTATCGATAATGGAAAACTACAATAATAAACAGAAAAACATTATCAGGATACACTGCCCTTGACAGGATAGCAGAAACGATAATTTACACTGATTGTAATACTGTATATCAACAGAAACATGAGTTTAGTGCGTCAGTCTACACAGAAAGCCAAACACTGGACAAATTAATGCTGAAAAACATTATCCTAGTTCTGTTTGTCTTGGATTAACTTGGTGCATATTGATCCAAATTAAGTGTGATGACAATTGCATATTTTAATACATCTCATATTGCAGTTTGGTGGAAGTGGGCAGACGGTTTAGAAGGTTTGACTGAAAAAATGGATTCTGTCAGTATGAGCAGACAGCATCACATTGTCATTTAAATCTTGTTAATGACTAAGTGTTTTCCTTCACATTCTGGCAATGGCTAGTATCCTACTGGCAGGAAGGTATGGTAAAAAGCAGTCACTATATCTAAACACAAATGAGCTTCTGTAAAATGGGCTATAGTGTGTTGGAGTGGTCGGTATGTGTGCTATATAACCCGAACCTCCTTCTAAGTAGGTGGCCTATTCTAAAACTACATTACACTAGTAAAAGAAGCAATTATGTGTTAAAAGACCCATAAATTCACATTTTTTGCACAGTACTAATCAGAATCATGTTGTTCTGCTGACTCCATTACTAAACTTTATTAGGTAGGTTTTTTTGGTAAATTTGATACTAAAACAATAATAGTATGTGCACCACACATACAGTAAGAATAATATACTGAACAATAACCTTATTAGGCTTACATAATAATACGGAGTTGGTCCCCTGGTTGCCCTCTAAAGAGTCTGAAGTTGGCAAAGTAAGTACCCCTGAACTTATTGAAAGTACAACTGCTGCAAAATAGCTGATGGTGGGCCTGTGTTGCAGATAATGCAGTTCATCCAATCATAGCTGCTTGACTGAACTAAGAGCACTGAATTAAACTTAGTTTACACACATATATTATTAGAACTACCCCAGAACAGAAATCACACCCACATACCATATAACTGCCTGAATTGATAACAATGTTGCTGGATGGATTTCTGGGATTTTCTGTAAATTGTGGTTCTCCAATCAACATGAGTTAGCTGGCACCATAATTCATTTGACTAGGTTCAGTTTTTACATTGTTTCAGTGGCCAGGGTTGCATTCCAAGATAGATAGATACTTTACTTTACTTGACTGACTGACTGACTTACTCAATCCCAAGGGGAAATTCACATACTCCAGCAGCATATTGATAAAAAACAATATTAAATTAAAGAGTGATAAAAATGCAGGTATAACAGACAATAACTTTGTATAATGTTAACGTTTACCAAAGTGGAATTGAAGAGTCATATAGTGTGGGGGAGGAACGATCTCCTCAATCTGTCAGTGGAGCAGGACAGTGACAGCAGTCTATCGCTGAAGCTGCTGCTCTATTTGGAGATGATACTGTTTATTGGATGCAGTGGATTCTCCATAATTGACTTATGGCTCTTTTAGCACTTCTATTAAAATCACCTGTCTGGTTGTAACCCATTTGTACTTTATACAAGTCATGTCAATCTTCATCTTCCAAATTCAAAGAGGATGTATTGTGCTGTTAGGTTTTCACCGGCCAATGGCCCACACTCACAGGACACTGACCTGCTTAAAAAGCCAGTGGCCTGCTTTGCATTACAAGCCTGTAATTTAAGAAACCTACAACTGCAACACGTCATTACCTTTTTATTATAAGAAATGTTTTTAGTTTTGTGTATTATTAATTAGTATTAAGTGTTTGAAAAAAGATAAACAAAAAAAGTTACAAATCTCATTAATGTTTTTAAGAATAAAAAGTGTAAGGGTTCCACAACTGGCACAATAGGCAGTTAGAGCACTGAGTGTACTGTACTATTTTCACAGGACAGTAACCCAGCCTGACAGGCTAATGATCCCCTTTGAAATACAGGCCAGTAGCTTGCTTTCACACACTGCACAGCCAGCTAAGCACAATATTGGCTTGCTTGTAGAACAGAATGTTTGTTAATATAGGCTTAGGAAACTACTATGCTATAGTATATTTGCAGATTATGTAGTACAGCTGATACATTTGTATTGTTTTCCTTAATTCAAGGTGCATTACAACATAAAACGTAATGTTTGCAATCAGGCCACACACAAAGCAGAAGCAAAGAAAAATATTTGGACAAAATATGAAACTGACTTTTTTTCTGATTACATTAAGAAATACTGCCTTCTCAGAACCATTACGCAGAAGCTTATTACTGCAAATAAAAAAATAAAACCTTCAGAGGAGAAATAAATGTCAAAAGTAGAATCAGGGTCCTTGGTAGTGGGACCTGTTTGTCTTTTACCAGTCATATTGAAAGAAATGAAAGACATCATCTGTTAACCATTATTAGGCATATTTGAGCAGTCACCTCAGAAAGGAGAAGTACCTGAGCCCAAATGGATTCTGGTAATTACAGACCAATAAGTCTTACTTCTATCCCATGCAAAATTATGGAAACTATAATAAATAAGGTAGAAGTAAAAATAATATACTAAATAACAGCAATTATGGATTTATGAGAAGAAGGTCCTACCAAACCAATCTTTTTAGATTTTTTTGAAGAAGCACCCAGAATATTCGACAAAAACAAACATACCACTTAATTAATTTAGTCTCTCGAAAAGCATTTGATATAGTCCCATACCAGAAATTAAGTCTGAAACTAGAAGCTGTAGGCATCAGAGGTAACCTTCAAAACTGGATCTCCAGTTGGTTAACCGACAGAATATAGATGAAAGGAAATTGCTTCACATGGAGCAAGGTCATCCAGTTTAGTCCCTCAGGGTTTGTCCTTGGACCGTCACTTTTTCTAATTTATATTAATGACATTGATTCTGGTATAGTCAATAAACTTGTGAAATTCGCACATGACACTAAAATTGTAGGAATGGCAGACATTAAGGAGGCAGCAAAAATAATTCAAAAAGACCCATACAAGCTTCAGAACTGGGCATACGCTTGGAAAATACAGTTTAGTATAGAAAAGGAATGAATGGAACTTCACATCACATGAAGGACTAAGTGTATTTTGATAATTGAGAAGTATTACTGTGACATTTCCAGTGCCAGTAATAAAAAAGATAACCTTCCACAGTTAAACACACTCACTAGTACCAATCAATCCTCAAATACACTGTGAGAATGTGCAAATTTAATGCACACTATCACCAACTAACATTCAAACCTGTGTTATGAGGCAGGAATGCCAGCTGTGCACCATCACTCTGCCAGTGTTAAAATATCTAGAACAACTATTTAAACTGTGGTGGGTGCAGCAATGTGCTATCAGCATATGCTCCCAACTGATTAGAACTATGCGTACATTTGTAATGTCTGTTTGGTTCTTGTGACTTTGTTGTGGCAGAACCACGTGCATGCATAAGGATACTAGCAAGCAAGTAGGCAATATATTTATAAAATAACATAATGAAAATATTTTTTGAGTACTGGGAATGCCCTTTCATACTATCACTTTTTCAACCATACTGAGTGTAAAATATACTTTTAAAAACATTGAATAACACAACTCAATCAAGCAATAATTTCATATTCCTCTGTCTTTGATGTGAGGAGCACTTCCAGTGGAGTTGGGCCCATGAATGATATACACTCTGTGTTTTAACTGCTGACACAAATTCATATCTGATCCATTTGTGACTGCAGGGTCACTTTTGTGTAGATATGTTTTTGTAAATGGCCCATTCTTGACACACTTATGACACTGTTCTGAATTGAAACCTCAAGGTGATTCCACATGCCCTCTGCATTGAAAGGTCACTTAAAAGGCACTGTATAAATGTATTAAATTCAAAAGCCTCTAGTTATCTGTGCATTTCCTTTAAATATGCTGGTGTCACTGATTAAGGAATCGCTTATATGGGAATTGAGGGTGCGCCCTTCCTTATGAACACTGAGACATAATGCCTGTATGAGTGTGTCCTAGAGATCTAAAAGTAGTAATTTAGAAGCTCATACTGTAGACAATCATACTGTTCAAGCATGACCTTATGCATTTTATTAGCAGGATGGTTAAGCAGAAAATCCTTAAACTCAGCTTTACATTTATTTAATTCAAATCTTAACACTAAACACTATTAAACAGAATTTTAAATATTATGACAACTGCTCAACAGAACATAGGTGTATTAGAAATAAAACTTCCATAAAGCATACATTTTTCATTTTTTAATGATTGCATCGGGCTGCCTCACTGCTCCAGATCCCTGTGATTCATTCTAGTATGAGTAAATGTGGCCTGAAATGTACTGACAATCCATCAAGAGGTAGTTTCTACCTTCTGACCAATGTTGAGGGGATGGACACTGATTGCTAAAGAGTCTGACGTTTGATTGGGTAGGTTTATTGAATAGATGGACGTGTTTTGGATTAGTATGTGCATCAAGCTTTTGGGCATGTTGAGTTGTTTGTTGACAGTAAATCTTCCATATAACGGTAAATATGTTGTGGTGGATTGCCGGCTTCTTTCTCCGGCCTTCACCCCCAGGCCGCCAGGAGGAGCTCTCCCAGCAGCGTGGATATGCCCCGAGTTCCAGCAGGACCTCATGGACTATGTAGTTTTTATACACAGCCCTGCTGGATACCTTGGGGGCCACCAGGCGTCGCTGTAGGGGGGCTCGTAAGCTCGCATGTGCCCTATAACCCGGGAGTACATCACGGTCACGTGACAGGAAGAAACGACGTGCTCCCGGGGTGAAGAAAAGGACTGTTTGCCCTGACCCGGAAGGAAAACGGACTTGTGGGTTTTGCCAGGAACCATTTCCGGGTCAGGGGATATAAAAGGATTGTGGGAAGCCCAGAACACTGAGCTGAGCTGGGAGGAAGGGTGGCGAAGTGTCTGGGAGTGTGGAGGATTATTGATTTTTGTGTTTATTGTTGATTAATTATATGAGTATTGTGGAGTGGAGGGTGCTTGGTGCACATTATTATTATATAATAAATAATAATTGGACTTTTATCTGGTGTCTGACGTCTGATCCAAGGGTTCAAGGGGTCACGGAGACCTCAAGCTTTTACAATGTATAATATGGGTAGGTTTCTGTTTGGGGTAGGTTCTTACCTTCTTCCTGTGGATCGTTAAGAAAAAAAACATATGTAACAAAGCTTACATCAATGGAAATTATATGATTTTGCAAATTGATTAATATATTTAGGTAACCAATAGTATAGGCTAATTAAGTTATCAGATAAAGTAATTTTGTTAACATGAGTTTTGAATAATTAATTATTTCCTACTAATTATTTTCCTGGGAAAAATGATACTTATTAAGGTAAGTAGGAAAATATGACATATAATTATATTAATGGAGTGATGCTTCTAGTTGAGTTTAACAAAGATACTTTTCATTTTCTGTAAAACAGCAGGCAAAAGAAAACTGAGTAAGAAATCTTTGCAGAATATTACACTGTCATTCGCATGACTTAAAACTTTGGTGATGTTTTGGGCTTGGAGTACATATATTTTACATCAGGTTTTACCAGATGATTTCTAAATGTAATGTGAGGCTCACAAAACTCTTTGACCATGTATAGTAACAATTTTTTTTATTGAACTTAAGATGTTTGTTCAACTTCCTGTTATTACCTAGACAAATATATGTAAGTATAGAAAAATCTGGGAAGGCAATAATTAAAAAAAACACATACTTGTTAAAGTTCTTTAATTTTATCAGTCCTCTCTGTTGGGGAAACGCTGACACAAGCTGTGGTTTACCATTGTGTTTTTTATATTGCTGTTTAGTGATATGACTTTATAGTTCAGTATCTCCAGACTCATCTGTTTCTCAAGATAGTGTCCAAATATAATGGTAGACAATGTTATACCATCTTAATGGTTCTGTTTATTATAACCACATTAGAACATTAGAACACTCTAGACAAGAACAGGCCATTCAGCCCAACAAAGCACGCCAGTCCTATCTACTTATTTCTTCCAAAAAAACATCAAGTCGAGTTTTGAAAGTCCCCAACATCTTACTGTCTACCACACTACTTGGTCGCATATTCCAAGTGTCTATCATTCCTTGTGTAAAGAAAAATTTCCTAATGTTTGTGCGAAATTTACCCTTAACAAGTTTCCAACTGTGTCCCCATGTTCTTGGTGAACCCATTTTAAAATAACAGTCTCGATCCACTGTACTAATTCCCTTCATAATTTTAAACACTTCAATCATGTCACCTCTTAATCTCCTTTTGCTTAAACTGTATAGGCTCAGCTCTTTGAATCTTTCCTCATAATTCAACCCCTCTAGCCCTGGAATCAGCCTAGTCGCTCTTCTCTGGACCTTTTCTAGTGCTGCTATGTCCTTTTTGTTTCCCCCTTGTAGTCTGTTCTTTTCTTTTTATTGGTGCTTTTGTCACCTACATTGGCTTTTGACATGATTACCTATTGTTATCTTTGCTCTTCCAGTCCTTTTATTTGTTTGTTTCCATTTGCACCCAACACCTGAAGATGTCACCAGTGACAAAATATTTTACAGCTTGCTTTCTTCGTTCTTGCTTTTCCTTAAGATAATACCATTCACTTTTTCATACTACTTTGATACTTTTTGCGTTATTCCCATGAGATTTTATTAACGTGTCAGCTTTATTTGCATAGAGCAATTTACATGCAATTTGTCAGTAAAGGTACTGTACTTGAAGAAAAATTATTCAGACTTATCAGATGGTACAGCTTACACTGGATCACATTATGGCCTGCAGCTTGCAAATTTCTCAAGACGAAATGTTATCAAAAAAAGTTTTATCAGGAGCAATTACACTTTTCCCATCTGGTATTTTCTCTTGCTACACAAGGCCAAAATGCAGACCTGATTTTCTGTTTTAACTGCAATAGTGTTCTACCTATTTTGCCCTTCTAAAGAATAATGGAAGTCATGTTTATATGGACTTTCTTTTTATCCCAAATCTTCACATTAAAGGGTCCAGATTTGCATGTGCTGAAATTGCTCCTGATCTTTTAATTACAGGTTTAACATGCTGTCTCGGCAGATAAAAATTGAAGCCACCATGGTCATATGCAGAATAAATATGCAGCATATATGCAGCATATATAACAGGAAAAAGCTTTTTATTTAGCATCATAAATAAGAGAATTTGATGCTTCCTGAATGAATCCTTCCATTAATGTGCTATTCCATTAATATGCTATTCAGTATATCTTAGCATTCTAGGCAAAAGTAAACTGTATGTAGGAAAGTTTTATTTGCTTCCAAATCTGTGTAATTGGACTTGAGTAAATTTAGATAAGTAGTTTAGAAGGATTCTTTGTTTATCAATACTACCAGGAAAAGACTTAAGCCTTCATGACAGTAAATAAAAATACACGGTGCAAGTATTGGATGCATGTAGTTGGAAACATAAATTTAAATAATGGGTGTGAAGGGATGCCTTGTTATCCATACTACCAGGTAAAACACTCATGATCCTAAATAACAAAGAGGGTACAAATAATGGATGAATGGAGTTGGAAACACAGTGGTATTTAGATCAGATTTGGAAACTTCCAAAATACCCTAAATTCTGCAGTGATGACACAAACTGATGAGACTTCATTTGTCACAGGATTTGATTCAATTAACCAACAAAAATGTATGATAAAAAAAGTTTTAGTAGTAAAGGGGATTTTTTAAATGCTGTTGAATAGTGCCATCTTATTCAGTGGTTTCAAAGTCACTGATAACATCACCTACTTTTTCTTGATGCTTTAGAAATATGGCCTTATTCAGAAAATGCAGCAAAAATTTCTTAAAGGAACTTAGCCAATGTTTATTCATGAAATTTTGAATATTTGTTATTGACCTGTTTAATGGGTGTAAAATAGCACCTAAGTGTCTGTTTGTATTCCACAACTGAACAATATGCAGGAATACTGAAATCTGTCAAAAACAACAACAAAAAAATTAAAACTGCTAAACTGAGGAGGACTTCAATGAGTTTACTTCCTTTCTACAATGAAATGATCAAACAAAATTGCAATTATGTGATAGCTTTATAATGTACAATTAAATCAGTCAGTCAGTCATTTTCCAACCTGCTATATCCTAACACAGGGTCACGGGTGTCTGCTAGAGACAATCCCAGCCAGCAGAGGGCGCAAGGCAGGAACAAATCCCGAGCAGGGTGCCAGCCCACCGCAGGGCACACAAACACCCACACACCAAGCAGACACTAAGGACAATTTAGGATCGCCAATGCACCTAACCTGCATGTCTTTGGACTGTGGGAGGAAACCGGAGCACCCGGAGGAAACACACGCAGACACAGGGAGAACATGCAAACTCCACGCAGGGAGGACCCTGGAAGCGAACCAAGGTCTCCTTACTGCGAGGCAACAGCACTACCACTGCACCACCATGCTGCCGTACAAAATTTAGTTGCTTTTGTCTGCAGAGACAAATAATGAAGTAAAGTAAACTGCCTCCTAGTATTTTTGCTTCACCAACATTATCTTCATCAAGTCTGAGGGCATGGTTCTCTTTCAGAAAGGAGTGGATTGTTCTTTCCAGGTGAGAGGGGAGACAACTGCTCTTGGTGCAATTCAGGTATCTTTGGATCTTGTTCGCAAGTGATGGTAAAAGGGAACGTGAAAATAATAAGTGGATTGGAGTGGCATTGGCTTTTCTGTCTGCATTGTACTGAACCATTGTGGTCAAGTGGAAGCTATGTCTTAAGATAAAATTACCAGTCAATCTATGACCCTGCCCTGACTGAAAGAATCTGATTGTGAATACAACTGGCAGAAATTAGATTTCTTTGCAGAATGGCTGGACTGACACTTTGCAATGGGGTGAGAAGCTCAGTAATTCAGATCAGGTGGTTTGGACATGTCATAAGGATGTTTCATAGATGCTTCATAGAATGCTCCCCCTAGGACATGCTGGAGGGATCGTATCTGTCAACTGGCTTGAGAACACCTGGGAATATCCCAGGAAGAACTGGAATCACCAGCTGGAGACAGGGAATTCTGAGTTGACCTGTTTGTCCTTCTTCCACTATGACTCCCACCAGGAAAAGCAGCTTCAGAAAATGAATTAATGCTTAATTAGCAATTACTGCATAGTGTCAAAGTTAATGTGTCTCTAATATCCATCCGCATTGTGTCCGACATGAGATCGCATTGAAAGGACACTCGTCAACTCGCATTACTTGTGTGTGCAGGTTAAAGGATTTAATCATCAGTCATACTGGGCATTCATTTCTTGCTAACTTCAAGTGTGGTTTGTTCTACCTTGATCACAATCTGATTAAAACTTTTTTTTTTTTTTTAAATGGTCAACTGTTATCTGACTGTGAGGCTGAATCAGGTGCTAGGATTGATCTGATTGACTGGTACTTGAGCAAGCTGTTTTATGTAAATTTTTATGTATGTGTGGATTTATTTTTATGCTGAGATTAACTAATTATCAGCAGAAGTGTATTTATTCCATACTCTGCAATATTTCCTGTAGTTTGGTTGGTCCTGTGTCGCATCATATTCATACCTTACACTCCAGGGTTTGCATGGTACCACACAGACACCACCAATTTCAAAGGGTCTTGGTTCGGTTGTTTTGTTATGCACTAGAGTGTAATTGGCGTTTTCATATCTATGTTAACAAACTGGACTACAGGAGAATTCGCTCTAGAGTTTGAAAAAACAGTTCCGGGAATGCTAGGTGTTGATAACCTCAGCAAAGCTACATACCTGTATCTCTTTTAGTCAGTCTTGATGTAGAAAATTCATGGTCCAGAAGGAGCAAGTAACTTTGTTTTTATCCATCCATTTATAATTTTTTGTCACTATTCTTGCACATCACAACTCCCAATTTTAGTAGAAAGCAAAAGTGTCCACCTGAAGGTAACCAACATATCTGAAAGTGAATTGTGGATCAGGTGCACAAGTGCACATGAATAAAGACACTGAAGTGCAGTGCCCAGATCATCATTTGCATTGCATGGTTAGCTAGATGGACAAACAACATGTGTGTATGCTGGAAAGTAGGAGTATGGAAGAAATGTACAGTAAATTGTGTTAATTCAGTGAAAAAATATAAAATGTTAAGCATTGTCTTCCTGTTTTCTTTAGGCACTAAAGAGTTTTCAGATTGCAATCCACATCTTCCCTGGTGATCGTTCCCTATGGGAAGATGATCTATCTTGGGCTCAACATCTCAAAGAGGAAAAGAGAGCAGTGGAACAACGAGGGAGCCTTAAGGAACAAGACAAAAAAGAGATAACAGTTTCACCTGCACTCATTCCAGACTATGACTTTGAAAGTGATGAGGTGGTTGCTGCCTGCGTTGCTATAGCTGAAAAGCAAAATGAAACTTTGCAAAACAAGTCAACTGCTGTCTTTGTAGCCGTGAATGGCTCTGTAGAAGTGATGAGCAATGAAACTCAAAGCGGCGAGACAGTTGTTGACAGACAGTTTGTCAGTGCAAGGATGCTGCACCATCAACTACCACATTCGTGAGAATGATAGGTTCATTATTTTTTCAGTATATATAAACTGATCATAATATGAGAACTACATTGAAAGGGAAAAATATATGTTTCTTGAAGAGATGCTTCATAAAGTTGACTTTAAAGGCGCTTAGGGCAATCAAAAGATGTTTTTCTTGTTTTACCAAGTGTTAATTTGTGTTTGTTATTGTAAAACAGTGTTTTAAAAAATGAGTGCAACTGAATTTTTTAAAAATACATTTTTAGGTATATATTTCACCTGATCATAGTGAATGCTTATAGTGAGTGACACTTTCACTCCTTTCACCTGGTAGTATTTTTTGGCAAGATTTGGATTTTTGTTGTGTGTTTCTAATACTTTTTTGGCGCAGGAAGAATGCGAAATTGGTGTACTAGAAAACTGTGTTCCATAATATACGCTAATAGTTTCTCCCATTTTACTTCTTGTTTAAGACTTGATCACAAAAAGCAAGTTTGTGTCCTGTAAGTCAGTTGAAATATGTATATTAAAAAATACCAAAGTAGTTGAAATAAGTAGCAACAGTCAATTAAGGTAAGTAAATACATTTTTGACCCAACTGAAGAACAAAATTATTAAAATACAGTGAATTTAATTTACAATTTAAACCTAATCTCTGCTCTTTTATATACTTTTGGCTAACAGTAGCTATACTTCAAAAATGATACACTAGGTTTTTTCTTATACAGTAAGTCATGCTTGGATGCCATTTACCGTGATGTCACCCAGTTTATTGGTCTTTAAACCTGCAGAAGGATGAGCCAACTCTCAGAAGTTGATTTACTCCTTTTCTGTGCCTGAGATTGTATTTGACTGGGACTTGACTGGTCAGTGCTGGGTGTGCCTGAAGCCACTCTCTTATCAGTGTTTGTTATGTGTAAAGCAGAGCATAGATCTGAGATAGCAAACTGATGAGAGGAACCAGAACACAGTTTTTTGAAAAAGGACAAATGGTAGGGTGCAATATTTCTTTGCAAATTATTATGACTGTTTTACTTTTTTAATAAGGTGCCAATAAAATGTGACAACACTTCTTATTGAGGAAGAACTTTTGATAATTTAAAACCATCAGCCATAAATTCTGTCAATATACTGTATTCAGTCAGCATACAAAATGATTGGGTGTAGTCTATTTCGAAATTGCAGTACGTTTTTAGTATTTTGAGCAAGACAAGTGGTACATTTGTTCACATTTGGCTTTTAATTCCAGAGTACGAAATGATTTAAGGGTGTCAGTACTTTGAATGAAAACCAAGAAACAGGCAAGAAATTGGTACATTTTCCACTGAAACTGTTTCATTGATTTTTGGAGAAATCAACAAAATATTTAACTATTTCTTCACCTAAACATATCATGGATGCTGGTGCAGAAATAAAGTGTACTCTAGGATATACTGTATGTAATTTGAGAATCTTGCTTTACATTATCTTTAATGTATTTAAAATAGTGTTATCCATTATTGTCATGCTGTTTTAGAAATTAAGTGCTGAATCAGACAGTGATAAATGCTAATTCTTGTGTTCTCAGTGCAGATATTTTAATCTCTGTATGAATAAGTGTGACAAGCAAACCACCCATTTATTTGATTATTTTGGAACATTAGACAAGTGTTTATGAGGATAGGCTATTCAGCCCAACAAGGCGCACCAATACTATTAAACCAATTTCTCAAAAATTGCATAAAGTTGAGTTTTGAATGTCCCTAAAATCCTGCTCTCTACTGCACTAGTTAGTATTTTATTTAAAGTATCTACTGTTCGCTATGTGTAGAAAAGTTTCCTAACATTTGTGTGATATTTACCAATAGCAAGTTTCTACATGTTGTCACCATGTTAGAACTTGTTAAGGGTTTGACTTTACCTGACAAAGGAATCTAAAACATGGCTGCAGGTAACTAGAGTCTATGCTAACAACAAACCTACGACTGAACACAATACAAAAGGCCAAAGTGAACTTTTTGTAGTTTTATTAACCCAAAATTAGGGAAGAGTAAGTATAAGGTGAACACAAAGAAAAATGAAGATCCTGCTCCTCCAATGGGATGTTAGCATGTTAAATTCAGCAGGGAGTACTCATTTATTAGGAAATTAACTTTTATTTTACATTGCAGCTTCTACTGAACTCTTAAAATTTTCCCCCAACACACACTGATGAAGGAGTATACTACCAGAGAAAGGAACATGCATGTTGGTTATCTATAAAGCTGTCTGTCTTCCATTCCATGATACAAGCAGCTGAAGGAAGCCTGTGCATTAGCATATCATAAAGAGGGAAATTTCAATAGTTTTAGTTTCTGTCAAGAGCCAGAACAGCAGGATTATCATGTCTACTCTTGATAAGCTTTTCAGGATGTGGTTGTGAATTTATAATATTTGCAGTTTTTTTTGCTTATAAACATCCACCCATCCAAATACAATTTCCTAAAAATGATATACTAATTTTAGCAAACATCTTTTCTCCCTCGCCCTCTCTATTTACCTGTTGGTTAAGAGCAGGCAAGTATCCGGCTTGTCTCTTCCTGTTTTCAGCAATTTCTTAATCTAAAATAAATTGTGACCATGCTGAAGTGTTCCATAAGTACAGTGTTTCTGGAAAATCTCCTACAATCGTATGTATCTGGAGCTAATTAAAGTGTGTCTGTACAGAAATATATAAAATGTGCACAGCTGAAGTCAGAGGTATACATATATTTAGAGTGAATTCTTTAAAACTCACTTAACCCCTCCCCCAAACCAAACATATTTTATACTAACAAAGTAGAAATTTGGCATATCGTTTAGGACATCTCCTTTGTGTAGGCAAAAGTAATTTTTTTACAACAATATTCACAGACGGCGTATTTCATTTTTTATTGATTATATCACAATTCCAGTGAGCCACAAGCTTACATAAACTTCGATAATGTTTAGTAGCATTGCCTTTAAATTGTTTAACTTGAGCCAAACATTGATAGGAAGTGATCTGGCATACCCAAAGTCACAACTCAATCAGAAGACAAGTTTCTGAGGGTCACAAGCATGCGTGATAGGCACCTCACAGCACAACAGCTTCAAGCTCGGCTTAACAGTGGTCAAACAAATCAAGTCTCGGCTTCTACTCTGAAGAGGAGACTTTGTCCAGTCCACAGCTTGTATTTCAAGGTCCTACTTTGTCCTTTAAGGAATGGCATTCTTACTGCCATTTGCCCAAAGACTTGCTTTTTTTGACCACTGTTAAGCTGTGCTTGAATCTGTAGTGCTGTGAGGCGCCTATCGCACAAGCGAGTGACCCTCAGAAACTTGTTTTCTGATTGGGTTGTGACTTTTGGTCTGCCAGAGCTCTTCCAGTTTCCAATTTCCTTTGGATTGTGCAGGACACCATACTTATTGACACTTTGATTTTGTTTGCAGTTACTCTAAATGAAAGGCCTACACTTCCAGGGTAATAATGCTCCTTCTCATTTCATTTGTTAATTTCTTTTTTCTTGCCATTATCACTGGAATATTGTCCAAGTGGTACTTCAGAGGGCATAGTAAAACAGTCTGTTACAACTCTGCTTTAAGACAGACAGCAGGTTTTTAAGTAATCAACAGAAGTTGGGACACCTGTGCAAATTGTTTGCTTCAGCTTGCGAGGCTTAATTAACTTTAATTGCTGCAGGACATCTGTAGGCTGTAACCTATTAGTCGTTCTCTAAAGAAGGCCCATTTGTAATACTGAAATTTCCATTTTCTCATTTTTTGCTAATCTGAACTTTAAATTTAAACCTCTGGCAGTTTACTGCTAGAAAACTGAGGTGTTCTAAAACTTGACCAGTAGTGTACATTTTTAGAATGATGCCCCACACACCTTTGACTTTAAGTACCTGACCAAGGCCTTTCAAAAATAAAAGTAGTGCTTTTAATAAAGAGATGGTGTAGGATGCATCTGCAAAAAAAGAGAAATCAGATTCTACACTTGAGCAATGAGATGACAGCATAGAGACAAAACAACTGACGTTTATGGCACTAAGAACATGTGTTTTAAAATAGCAGAAGACTTTAATAACTTGATTGTGTCCTTTATACTGGCAAACGTGTTAATGGCAGTAAAAAGTTAAAGAACATTATGTAAGAGTACTTTAGCTTTCAAATTAGATGTTGGAACAAGCTGCTTATGTCTTGTCTAATAAAATCTCCAAAGTATTTGTGACATTCCAAATGAGCTAAATCTGCATTTTTCCAAGACTTGGAGAGCTATAGTGTATGCTTCTTATAATGAATAATAATACTGCAGGAATTGAAACCAGTCTGGCAAATTTGAATACTTTCTTACATGAGGGCTATTGAAAAAAGCCACATCTACTATTTCAATAGACTTTTACCGTAAACGGAATAATGTAATGCCAGTAATATCGATAACAAGGTGAAAAGAATCTTTATGTTACAAAAGAAACTCATTTGTGCATTTGAAGCCCTTTATTACCATCACAGCTAACTTGCAAAAGCTGCTGTTGTATTGGTTGTTGCTTTTGTTAATGATCTGAAGTCAGTAAAATCTCCTTTTTACTTTTGTGAATTATGGTATATATGGTATATATTATGGAACAGTATCAAAATAAATCTAATGAAATGAAGAAAGTAGCCAATGAATACATTGCAAACCTTTTTCATGTCTGGCATCAGTTACTTAAGAACACTTCTAAGCACCCATTGTACCTTTGGTGCTTATGTCATGTGATAGTGGTGTGGGAGTATAAATCAAGTTCACCATGCACCACTTAGCACCAGCTAGTTTTCATTTGAGCATTGTGGAAGGCATAAAAAGTGACCTTAGTGGCTTTGAGCATGACATGTTAGTTGGTGCTAGGCAAGTTGGTTTTGGCATCTCCAAAATGGCGATCATCGTGGATTTTACAGGTAGTACCTTTTCAAGGGTTTTCTTGGAGTGGTACAAAATGCAAAAAAAAAAAAAACAATCCTATGGTCAAACATAGCTTGTGGATAGGAAGAACTGTACAAGCAACCAGGCAACTCACATCCATATTCAACACTGAATGTTGTCTCAGGATGCACCACTTACTGAACTTTATTGTGAATAGGCTATAACAGCTGATGGCTATGTAGTTGGTGATAAACAAGAAATTTCATCTCCAGTGAAAACAGAAGCATCAAAACTGGACAATTGAGAATAGTAAAATGTTTCTTGTTTGGATGATTTCTTTTTAATTTTGCATCATGCTAGCGGAAGGATCAGGATTTTGCACACGCTTACACAAGTCCATGGAGCCATCTTGTTTGCTGCTGGTTTATAAAGACTGGTGGTGGTAGTGTGATGGTGTTGCACACATTAAGCCCTTATACCCACTGAAGTGTGTCTGAAGGGCTAGACAAATCTGAACATTGTTTGCTGAAGTTAACTTCTTCATGGCCACAGGTCACCCACCCTTAGATGGACATTTCTAGCATTATAACAAGGCGGATATAATCACAGAATGTTTCTGGGAATATGACAGTGAGTTTCCATTGTGTCTACATAGTCCTAGGATCTCAGCTGTGCTGAGCATCTTTGGGATGAAGTGTAAATTGTGGTTAGTTGCAAGACTATGCTGTTGTCCAACTTGGAACAACTGCACAATGCAGTAATCTTTACATGTAAAATTCATGTAGTATCTTGTGAAATCATTCAGGTGTTGGCCTCAAATGGAGTTGTAAAAAAGGACTGTGGTAACATACTCGTAGTTGGTGTAGTCAGTAGTTTAAGAAGAATGGTAAATTAGCAGTAGATCTCCATCCAAATATTGGTTGTCTTTGCACACATGGCCTTGTGAAAGATTTGATTTTATACACAACTCCTAGCTTTTGACTCTGCTCCTTCTCACTCAGATACAATGGTGGCTCACATATACAGTGGTGTGAAAAACTATTTGCCCCCTTCCTGATTTCTTATTCTTTTGCATGTTTGTCACACAAAATGTTTCTGATCACCAAACACATTTAACCATTAGTCAAATATAACACAAGTAAACACAAAATGCAGTTTGTAAATGGTGGTTTTTATTATTTAGGGCGAAAAAAAAATCCAAACCTACATGGCCCTGTGTGAAAAAGTAATTGCCCCCTGAACCTAATAACTGGTTGGGCCACCCTTAGCAGCAATAACTGCAATCAAGCGTTTGCGATAACTTGCAATGAGTCTTTTACAGCGCTCTGGAGGAATTTTGGCCCACTCATCTTTGCAAAATTGTTGTAATTCAGCTTTATTTGAGGGTTTCTAGCATGAACCGCCTTTTTAAGTTCATGCCATAGCATCTCAATTGGATTCAGGTCAGGACTTTGACTAGGCCACTCCAAAGTCTTCATTTTGTTTTTCTTCAGCCATTCAGAGGTGGATTTGCTGGTGTGTTTTGGGTCATTGTCCTGTTGCAGCACCCAAGATCGCTTCAGCTTGAGTTGACGAACAGATGGCCGGACATTCTCCTTCAGGATTTTTTGGTAGACAGTAGAATTCATGGTTCCATCTATCACAGCAAGCCTTCCAGGTCCTGAAGCAGCAAAACAACCCCAGACCATCACACTACCACCACCATATTTTACTGTTGGTATGATGTTCTTTTTCTGAAATGCTGTGTTCCTTTTACGCCAGATGTAACGGGACATTTGCCTTCCAAAAAGTTCAACTTTTGACTGATCAGTCCACAAGGTATTTTCCCAAAAGTCTTGGCAATCATTGAGATTTTTCTTAGCAAAATTGAGACGAGCCCTAATGTTCTTTTTGCTTAACAGTGGTTTGCGTCTTGGACATCTGCCATGCAGGCCGTTTTTGCCCAGTCTCTTTCTTATGGTGGAGTCGTGAACACTGACCTTAATTGAGGCAAGTGAGGCCTGCAGTTCTTTAGACGTTGTCCTGGGGTCTTTTGTGACCTCTCGGATGAGTCGTCTCTGCGCTCTTGGGGTAATTTTGGTCGGCCGGCCACTCCTGGGAAGGTTCACCACTGTTCCATGTTTTTGCCATTTGTGGATAATGGCTCTCACTGTGGTTCGCTGGAGTCCCAAAGCTTTAGAAATGGCTTTATAACCTTTACCAGACTGATAGATCTCAATTACTTCTGTTCTCATTTGTTCCTGAATTTCTTTGGATCTTGGCATGATGTCTAGCTTTTGAGGTGCTTTTGGTCTACTTCTCTGTGTCAGGCAGCTCCTATTTAAGTGATTTCTTGATTGAAACAGGTGTGGCAGTAATCAGGCCTGGGGGTGGCTACGGAAATTGAACTCAGGTGTGATACACCACAGTTAGGTTATTTTTTAACAAGGGGGCAATTACTTTTTCACACAGGGCCATGTAGGTTTGGATTTTTTTTCTCCGTAAATAATAAAAACCATCATTTAAAAACTGCATTTTGTGTTTACTTGTGTTATATTTGACTAATGGTTAAATGTGTTTGATGATCAGAAACATTTTGTGTGACAAACATGCAAAAGAATAAGAAATCAGGAAGGGGGCAAATAGTTTTTCACACCACTGTATTTAAGGATGTAGAGTATTATAGTATTAACTTTGAATCTGTCAATTCTGGTCACCCAATACTGCGTAAAATCTTTAAAACGTCTACTAGGCACTGAGTTGTGTAGTTGAATATCCTAATTTGTAATTAGATTTGTTTAGGTCACTTGTGACTTTTGTATTTGTGCATATCAGCTTTGCTTATCTTTTGACAGTGGTGCACGAGTAATTAGAACATTACAAAATTTTCAACAAGAACGGGACATTCAGCCCAAAACAACTTAGCAATGCTATCCACTACAATTCCCCCAAAATACCATCAAGTCGAATATTAAAAGACCCTAAACTCCTAATCTCAAACCTCACTATTTGATGTCTTAGACCTGAAATGCCTGACGTAAGCCAACGTCATTAGCCACATTACGTGACTTTTAGTAGTTTTCTGATCTTGTTGCCAGACCATTACAGTTTAAACAGCTGAAAATGTCTAAGCATGTGACGATTGTGCTTGTCCCTTTTTGTGGCAGCCAATAACCTGCTGCGCTTCAGAGATGGCACAATACAAAGGGTGAACAGGTATGGTGAGTTTTCGTTTTGTACATTAAAACATAAGACAGCAGACAGACAACCTTCTTTTCTCAATGTAAAGTCTAAAGCTTCGCTTCCCGGGCCCTCCCTTCCTGGAGTTTGCATGTTCCCCCCGTGTCTGCGTGGGTTTCCTCCGGGTGCTCCGGTTTCCTCCCACAGTCCAAAGACATGCAGGTTAGGTGGATTGGCGATTCTAAATTGGCCCTAGTGTGTGCTTGGTGTGTGGGTGTGTTTGTGTGTGTCCTGCGGTGGGTTGGCACCCTGCCCGGGATTGGTTCCTGCCTTGTGCCCTCTGTTGGCTGGGGTTGGCTCCAGCAGACCCCCATGACCCTGTGTTCGGATTCAGCGGGTTGGAAAATGGATGGATGGATGGATGAAGTCTAAAGCAGCTGCACTCCTTGTTCCCCATTGCTGCATTTTACCATTGTATCAATTATATTTCATGTTGAGCATTCATTGGTTGTCCTCTGTCATGCAAACAGGCTCACCCCAATGATTAAAGACAAAATCAAACCTGTTTGATATTAGCGGAGTGAGTTGCTGGGAATATCTCATTACGTGACTGCCTTCACAGAAGCTAAAGATAAAGAAGATAAAGTAAATGAAGGCTACAAATGAAAATCGCTGAAAATTTGTATAATGGCACATAGGCTTTATGTATCTTTTATGTTAAAATATTAAATATGTATGTATTGCAGCAAACAATGGCAGGTGGTCTCCTTTCTCATCAATCACGATAACTCTGATTTTATTCATTTTAATGGCTTTAAAATCATCTCTTTCAGTATTGGTGATATTCATTTTAGCTGCCTCTGTCAACTTGCTGCTTTCTCACTAATCAAAGTATAGTGTTGGCTATGACAACAACGTTTACTGACTCTGAGTTTAAACTGAAAGTTTGGGTTTGGCAACTGCCATTAAGTAAAACAGTGAGATGTCAGTTAAAATGATGATTTAGGTCACCTCCTTGACATTTTTGGAACCACTGGCATGATTTATTTGATTTTTTTGTGTATTCTCCCTATTAACATTATTTCATTTTATTTTTATGAGTGTCTTTTGTTATTGTAGTAATGGAGTGTAGACACATCCATCATGGCTGACGTCGTGTTGCATGTGACGTCATGACTGTCAACAGTATTCAAGACTTATGGCACATGCTCACACATATTTTTGGGATAATTTCAAAACTACTGTTAATTAACTCTGTGATTGATTTTGCTGTTTGATTGATAGTTTGTGTTTTTAGCCTCCTGGCTTTGAACTTTCGACTTTGTTTTCTAGTTTTGGCACTTCTGGTTTTCACCCCAGTTTTGCCTTTAAAAAACACTTCTGTCCTAATCTTTAAATAATTTTGTCCTTTGGACACACCATTCTCTCCACCTGGCACTTACCTTTTAAAAGGCTAAATATATTGAAGTCCCGCTTTTTTATTCTTTTGACTATTTCCTCTCACCTTTCACACCATACTGCAAAGAATTAAGCCCGATCCTGTGTGAATGCAGAGCTCCGCCTCAGATAAGAAAGACAAATTCTGGTAAACCAGTTTGGATCAAATGGTGTCCACTCACTTTACATAAACTTGCCCTGCCAGTTTCTGGTAATTGGTGCACAGAGCTGTCCCCCCATGATAAGTGCATTCATGTTGCCTTCCGTTTGTTGGATGGCTCAGAATATTCAGACAGCACCTGGCATTTAATAAATAGTTCAAGTTTGACAACATTGAGGGTATCCTTCATTTTTCCAGTTTGACGCTTTGCCTTATGGGTTTTCTGTCTGTGATTTGCACAGTCGTCCTGTCATTTCAAATTTGACTCACATGAAAGCCTATAATTTAGCCCCATCTTCTTCAATTACAAGCACTTTTGGACAACTGGCTTTAAGCACTGCTGCAGATTGGCCATTAGAGGAAATTAAAACACATTTGTCTTCTGGTTTAGTGTAGACTTGAATAACACTTAGAAGACAGAAGTCTCAGGATTTTGTGAAGTTGGCTGGCAGTGCTGCTGATATGTGATCCGTCAGTCGCAAGACCGCAGCCTGGGATGAGTGAAAAAAGGTGCTGTCTGAGTGCCATGGAACACAGATGGTGTTGATTGTGATGGCTGTTGTGCCCATTTTAAAAGAATGTTAATGTCAGAGTTATCCCCTAGTCTTCATGCTCGGTTTAGAAGAATGTTGCAAGACAGAATGATTTTTCTTTTAAAAGTACCACCATAATTCACATTAATATTATGCATTCAGCAGTAAATCTAAAGCCCTGTATCTCCTCACACACTAGTCAAGATCTGGATGAAGTTATGTTTAAGAGTATATATATTATTTTTTATGTATGTTATTAAGATTTTAATATGTAATTAATTATACTTATTTTGTTCCTTTTCTTACACATCAGTAACATAAACAGCCTTCCTTTGTCATTTCAGTGAGTGTCCATTGACGTCAGACTCCATGGTGGCCATCTAAACAAAGTGCGACGTATGCAGTAATACTCATCTGCACTTTGTGTACGATAAAGAACAGACCTCCCTGCTGAGAATTAATTTAAAATCAATAAAAATATGAAAAGGTTGCAAGATTTTGACATTGGAAAACTCTTTGTCCCTGTCATTAATCCTAATCTATTTGGTCTCAGAGAATCACTTGCACTTTTTTCTTACGGTGACCTGCCAGACACCTAGAAATAACCGTCTCTGCCACTCTGTAAAATGTTTCCACCTTATTTAGTGGAAAGATCTAAATATTTATGACAGGTTAATATTTATGATCTTCACTAAGCCTTCTTTCACCTTTCGTTTATAAGACGATCAGCTGTGTCTGTGTGACAAGACCTAAGGGCAGCATCAGCAGTCAGAAGAGAGAGGGCAGAAGTAGTGGCACAATAGGCCTTCCGTGTATTTAACATACACACCTGTCAGGCTGGGAGACCGGGGGCATTCTCATGTCTCCGCAGGCAGTGCGTTTCTCGTTATCTAACCTAAAATGAAATGTTAATTAAAAAAAATGCTATGAATTGAAACTAAAATAAAAAAAACAAAACTAGTTTTTGTAATTTTGATGTTCGCCACACTTTCAGCATAACATACATGCAAGAGTGCATAGTTGCCTGTATATTTTGCGATCATAATGTTAGCTTTAGCAAGACAATTGATTCAAACTTGCTTGCAATTTCCTCTCAGTGTAACCTTCAGCCTCTCACCATCAGCTGGCGTAGTCCATGGAATCGGCTCTCAGAGAGTGAAAACCAAAGCCTCGATACTATGCAATGACTTAATCTGTGTATTTCATTTGCCATTACTGACTGTTGTCTTTGACTAAGAGGAATACACAAGTACAAATGAAATTTTGGGGTGCCCAGTGGATCACCCCATTTAAACAGAACAAAAATGGCACCTACTTTTGGCTAAAGGAATAAGGCTTCAGTTTGGAGCTCCAACCGGCAGGTTGCTCGTCCCCAAATAAGTAACCTCCTTCCTGTTCTTATTGTCCTTGAACTGGAAGTGGAGGAGTCAGTTGCACCCATTGGACATCTTCTAGCCCAGTGTTTCCCAACCTCGGTCCTGGGGGCACAGTGTGGCTGCAGGTTTTTGTTCCAACCAGCTTCTGTTTTTAATTGAACTCCTGGGCTAATTAAGTGATGTGTTATTTACCAAGTTCTGTGTTTTGGGAACAATATAGAAATTAGAAAACTAAGTTTATATATATATATATATATTAAAATGTACCAAGCAGTTATATGGGAATAATGATTTATTTTCTTTTTAACAATGTTTTCATCTTGATTTTCATTCTACTTTTCTAGGTGTTCTAATTGTTTAATTATTCCTTTATTTACTAATTAGTCGGTCTGATGCTAAAGTAGTTGCAGCCTTTAATTATTTAGTGTTGTTTACCAGCATGTCTGCTCTGCTCAGCTCATTTTAAATTGTCATTAATAAGATACAACTAAGGGGAAAATCTGCACAGAGAAAGGGCAAAATATAATAAAATCAACAAAAGAGAGTTAAGCATTTAAATCTATAGAAAAAGCAGCAATATTTCTAAATGTCTTATAAATGTAAAAGTCATGCTGTTGTGCTTTTCTGAGTGTAGAATAAGAGAAAAAATAATCCCAGCTAAATAAATAAGATCAGTGCTATCAGGTGTTGTCACTGATTAGGAATCTGGTAGGAACAAAAACCTGCAGCCATAGTGTGGCCCCAGGACCGAGTTTGGGAAACACTGGTCTAGGAGCTGTGGATTGGAAAAGAGACAAGGTGGTCAGCAGTAGCACCCCTCATGTCCTGGGATGGTAGTGCTTACTTCTGACGAGCCTAGAAGATGACCCCCTGATGTGTATGTGTGTCACTGTCAATCACGCTTCAAGGTAAAGGTGCTTAAAAACATGCCACATGTTACTTTGGAAGATCCAGTTATGTAGTTTGAAAACTAGAACTATGGAGGCTTCGAATTCAGTCAGTAAACAAACAGACTGAAAACAAAACAGTGTTGTTATCTGTGTACACAAAAGAAGGTAGGAATTCAGCAACCAGCATCTCCAGTTCATGAAAGCATGTGCATATTGTGGAAGCTGTCCCGGACACAGACAGGCAGACATGTTTAAATCACTCACAACACATTTATTATACATACTATTATTTACAAAGGTGCACACACAATCCCCAAAACTCTCCCAAAGTCCAGGCCTTCACAGTAATGTCTCTCTCTCAAGTCCGCTTCCACTCCTCTCCTCCCGAGCTGTCTCTCGTCCTCCCTACTCCAGCCATCGAATGGAGGGAGTCGGCCCGTTTTATCCACACCCAGATGTGCTCCAGGAGCCTCCCGAATAGCTTCCACCGGCACTCCCCAGTGTGGAGGAAGTACCGGCTGCGCACCCGGAAGCACTCCGGGTGTCCCTTGTCTTCTTCCCCCCCCAGCACTTCCAGGTGTGGCGGAAGTGCTGAGGGCCAGGGCTCTTCAGGCATCGGGGCGCCCCGTGGCGGTGACCATGGGCCCCTATAGGGTTGAGCTTCAAAGCTCTGTTCCCGTGGTCCCCAAAGCCACCAGGGCGGTCGCCCCCACGTGGTCAGGAGGAGGCTTAAGCCCTCCTCCGGTCCTTCTGGGCGTCCTGGCTGGGTACCACCCCCAGCCACTCGCCACAATGTATTTGTTCAGTAGCTTTGCTGTTTACAGAAAAAAATCTGATTTTGATATTCTAAATTTATTATTATTATTATGACTAGCTATTAAATTGGAGTAAAAAGATAGAATAAGAGGACCGCTGAGTCATTTGTGTGTCTTAGTGTGGATCAGAGCATAGTGACTACCAACGGATGCTTATTCCCTGCTGACAAATGAAATCACACAAAAATTAAGGTGTTTTTAAAATTAAATTATCATGTTTTTAAACTTATTGGAGGTTAAAATAACAAATGACAACAGAGTACACAAGCTATTTGATTTTTGCATTTTCTTTATTAAAATGGGAGTCTTGAGTTGTCATCTTATCACGAGAAACTTGAGTTCTGTCACAGATAGTCAAATTGTATGTTTTATGTATTCACGTATTGAGCTGGCAGGTTTGCAGCATGAATGATATACAGTTTGACAATTCTAAAGAAGACTGTTTTTAGTGTCAGTCTGGACATTTCTGTTGAGTAAAACTGATAAAATGTGACAAAAGCTAAAAGTGAATTGCTGAAGAAGTAAAACTAAAAAAAAAAGAGGTAGAACAAAAAAGTAAATAAAAACTAGAAAATGGTGAAAAAATAAATCTAATTTAAAACTAAAAAATAGAATGAAAAGCAAAATTAAATCTAAAACTAAAAAATATCTTAAATCTAGAATAACACCGTCCACAGACTGGCCAGGTAGGTGGGCAGTGATAGACACCAATAGCTTTTCAGTCAGAAGAAAACTCTGCACCTGAATTTGGTTTTTCTTTTTTTTTTTTTTTTTACTTCATTAATGTTACACCGGGCGGCACGGTGGCGCAGTGGGTAGCGCTGCTGCCTCGCAGTTGGGAGACCTGGGGACCTGGGTTCGCTTCCCGGGTCCTCCCTGCGTGGAGTTTGCATGTTTTCCCCGTGTCTGCGTGGGTTTCCTCCGGGCGCTCCGGTTTCCTCCCACAGTCCAAAGACATGCAGGTTAGGTGGATTGGCGATTCTAAATTGGCCCTAGTGTGTGTTTGTGTGTGTGGGTGTGTTTGTGTGTGTGTCCTGCGGTCGGTTGGCACCCTGCCCGGGATTGGTTCCTGCCTTGTGCCCTGTGTTGGCTAGGATTGGCTCCAGCAGTCCCCCGTGACCCTGTGTTCGGATTCAACAGGTTGGAAAATGAATGGATAATGTTACACAAGTGTAGATACCACATGGGCTGGACCAACATTGCAGCCAGAACAGGGGATGGTTTCTAACCTGGACAGGAGACTCCTAGAGGTAGACAGGCATCCCAACAAGGGAAGAGTGAGGGACCAGACCTGGAAGAGATGGACAGACAGCCCACCGGAAGTGGAAGAGGTCGCTGGGGACTTTCTTTTTCCCCCAGGCACTAGATGGCAGCAACCCTTTATATCGGTGACCATTCAGAAACCAGCAGGGAATGGCAGGAGTTGTAGTTTGGCAGCACAGCCTTGCTAGGGTCCGTGGGTGCTGCAGGGAGATGCATTCTTTAATAAGTAGTGGGACTTCTGTATAACCCGGAAGTAATGTCCCCGGCACCGGAAGTACTCCCTGGTCCATAATAAAAGGAACCGCACTCCCTTATCCAGGCAAGTCGGAGCTGGGAGGACATAGAGCAACAATCGACTGGAGGAGGGCAGTCTGGTGAAAAGAAGAGAGAAATTGTGGAAGAAACAGAGACAACTTTATGTTTTTGCCAACTTTTGAGGTACTTAGTATAATAACACCATTATTTGAATCTGGGACATTTGGTGTAATCATGTTTGGGGCTAACTGACCGCTCTGGTTCTATAACTCTAGGCAAACTAGCAAAAAGTATTGAGTGACAGTGACAAAATGTAATCAGAAGCCAAAATAAATGTCTAAACCATGGAGGGCAATTGACAGCATAACGGAAGCCAAAACAAGAGAAAAAAATCATGGCCAAAAAACTATGTGCAAGACAAAGCCAGGAACTACTGATGAAAAGAGTTTTGAAAATGACAAAAATAAATTTGGAAAGGGTCTCATTATGCGCAAATTCAGATGACGAGGTGTTGTAAATGACAATCTTTCAGCCAGGAGATCATGACCTCTCAAGAAATGCTCCTAACAAAGGGACACACAAAATGGTGGTACCTGTAAACCACCAAAACGGTCATGGAGTCAGTCCAAAAAATATTACAACAATTAAAGTATGCTTCGATTTAAAAAAACTGATTTTGGAAACAGATTCCTGGCTTACAAATGTGCTAACAAGAGATGTAGGATTTACTGAAAAAGCAGATTCCTTACAGTTTACGTAATACTGCTGTGATGAAAAAATAAATGTCAATAATGGTGGATTTGTCAAAAGTGCTGGTTAAAAAAATATGCACTCTGATATCCTTGAAGCCTTTTAATCCAAGAATGTAAGGATTTTGCCTTCTTATTAGGCATCACACAAACCTCAACCGCCATGTCCTAAGGGGGTAGGCGGCCAGTTGGCTGAGGTAATATGCAGATTCACACTTTTCCCCACCACTCCACATGACTCAATGTTAAAGCAGATCGACAGAGTTTCTTTGCAGCCTTTGCCAGAAATGATAAAGATCATTTCCTCAAAGCGTGGATGAGCACACATACGTGAACTGCTAGTGATATCACAGTTATCAACACACAGGTGATCATGGGTAGAATGGGCATCATATAGCCAGCATATTACCTTGAAGATACACAGGGCCGGAAGCGTAATTAACAGTGATGTGTCTAGTAGGTACTCTGAGCTCTGCGTTCCTCAAACCCCTAGACCAGGGGTCTCCAACTCAAGTCCTGGAGAGCTACTGTGGCTGCAAGTTTTCATTCTAACTCTTTTCTTAATTAGTGACCAGTTTTTGCTGCTAATTAACTATTTCCCTTTATTTTAATTGACTTTTCTTGAGACTCTGACCGCTGAATTGATTCTTTTTTTCTTAAACGGCACCTAAACATAAATTTGATATGAAGTGAGCCAACAGATGACCAACTAAATTGGGGCCTCAAACTCAAACCTTCATTCAGTTTCTTAATTTGAAGCCAGTTCTCGTTGCTAATTAAACCCGTTATTTAATTCCATGGCGCTCATTCTGCCATGGCAGACATTTCCAAAAATGTTGATTTTCTTTTTTAAGAGCGCTGTCAAAATGTTTTGTGGACCTGAGCAGATCAACATTACTGAGGCCTTCTCCTTTTTTTATTTTCAGTTATTGTGTGATGGACGTAGGTTGTTGTTTATGTGTTGGTACATTTTGTGTCTTAATATTGTTTGGTTGCTAATTAAGGAAAAAAAGAAACAATTAAAGGGCCCGAGTCTTAAGTTGTGCATCAATTAAAATTAAGGCAAAGAGTTAATTAGCAGCAAAATATGGTCACTAATTAAGAAAAGGGTTAGAATGAAAACCAGCAGCCACAGTAGCTCTCCAGGACTGGAACATTAGAATGTTCACGTTACAGTGTTTGATCCCTGGAAGGTTCAAGAAGGTATAGGCGGAGACTCCTGGAGCAGCATTGGATAAATAGAGCATGGCAGAAGATAAGGGGGAATCGTGAGGAGAGGCATGGCACGGCAAAGTGGAAGACAACTGGGAACACAGGAAGACTCAGTGCGACTTCAGAAACAGCGCTGTGGCTACTTTCAGTATAATAGATATCTTACAAGGTGTTTCCCTGTGGCCATAACAGCAACAAGGTGATTTTTCTCAAAGTACGGCTGTGGGAATTCATTATTAAATAAAGATGCCTACAATTGGGCTTTACTGTCGTTTGGTTTGAGTGTCTTTGCCTTTCCATATCAGTGTTCACTACTGTATTACTTTTGACATTGTTGCAAAGCGGCAACAATTATGTGCAGCTTAGCACAACATCCTACCTCATAATGTGTTTCTTCTTCTTCTTCTTCTCTGAATATCATTATTATTTTTATTGTCTTTGTGGTGAAGCCTTAGCATTAGCATCAGAAAACTACAAAGCATCATCACGATTCTCAAGGAAACTACAAAACATCATCATGAGTACCACTTTTGGACCTGAGTGCCTTAAAATTGCGATGTTGTTCATTCTCAAACATGAACTCCTACTCCTAGCTGGGAATAAGAGTAGGGCTCTACATAGATACTTCTCATGACCTACTCTTATCCTACTCAGACTTTCAGTGCGATTCGTAGGAATAATTCTGAGACACTTCATAAATATAGGCACTCGATTCTGACTCGGCTGCTCCAGGGCATTAACATTATTGTTTTTCAGGCATTTCTCTGTGCTGTTTTGATGTTATGCTTGGAGTCGTCATCTTGCTGGAAAACAAATCGTCCAAGGTGTAAGTAAGCTTCTTATAGACTACATCATATTTTCTCCTGGGAGTTCCCCTGTACTTTGCTACATTCATTTTATTTCCTAGCCTGCTGCGGAGAAATACTTACACAATTAACTTATTAAAATTTGTTTGTGCCTGGCGAAGTTTAGACCCCTTGTTCAGTGCTCTGCGGAAGCGCTGGCTGTTCTCTCCTGAGACCTGCTGTCATAGTCCAAGTCATACTGTGTGACTCATGAATGGCTCTGATTTTCCTGTGAGTGTGAGGGTGTCCCCCGGGGCTTTTTCCTGGCTTGTGCTCATTGCTCCAAAGAGGGCTTTCATCTCTAGGACTGTGTGACTCACATCCGATCGGAGAAAAGCAGGTAAAGGAAATGAAAGAGTGAGTGGCTGGCTGTAGTATTACCTTACTTGGTATGGTGTGAAAACTCTTTTGGACCCTGTCAAGTCTCTCCTACCTTTTTGGTGTACTTTTCAATTGACTTTACTAAATGATCCTGTATTTATACAGCACCCCACATACTGTATGTTCAGTTCATTTCAGAAGTGCTTAAAGATGAAGATCATATGGGGGATTTCCCACATCCTTGACAAAGTGAACTGAGATGGTTTACGTATTCTCGTTATGTCTCCAAGAAGCCAATCATGTTATTGTGTTTTAGGTAGCTAGGTTCTGGCCTAAAATGCTTTCAGTGAAGTTGCTACCAGTGGCCATGCCAGACTATTCTTAAATGTCTGTAGTGTTGCTTGAGAAAATGCCATTCTCAACTTGAGTGAGCCTAGTAATCCAATTTCTCCCATGACCCATTCTCTGTGTCACAACCAGCAGGCATACAAAAAAATATTTTCTGGAAGCACAAAATATGCCACAGAATTGCCTGAATTAAAACATTAACAGGGAATCCAAAACAAAAGAATACAGGCTATGGTGCTAGAAAATATAGCTGGTCGTAACTCTACCCTAACCGTTTTTCCATTAGTCACCTTAATGTGCATTTTGAAATTACAAAATTGGTAATGGAAATGTGAAATAAAAAAAAAAAAAAAAACTGAAAATACACAAAATAGTGGGTGGTGGTTTTTCGAGCCATTAGACAAGACAATAATTCACAAAACTGCAATGGAAACACTTTTTCCACATTTAGGTCACATGACATGACATATATTTTCAAATACCTGTGCAAGTGTGATGTGGCGAATACAGCAGTATCATCAGCACATCCAACACAAATATCCCTGATCATTAATCTGTCGTCAACGACCGCCTGCAAAACTATAGATGTCCAGCCTTTCCTGTTAACATAATCCCGATACCCAGCCATCGTTGCACAAATAGGGATATGTGAGCCGTCGATTGCACCATACACCTGAGGCGTTTTGTGTGCCTCGTAATTGTGCTGCGAAAAATGCTGCACCTCTTCCACATCAGGTAAAGTGATGCATTGCCTCATTAGTTTGGAGTATATGGCCTGACAACACACCTGCGAATGGTGGCTTTGCTCACACCAAAAGTCTCGGCAACAACCCTGTACTCCACACAGGTAGCCAGATTGTAAAATGCAATGGCTATGCATTTCTTGGTTGGGACTGGCTCCCTCATGAATGCTAAGGTGGGGGACACAAGAGGGCCTATTGCGCTGCATAATTCCATGAATGTGGAGCTGCTCATCCTAAAATCTTGAACCCACAGCTCCTCAGTAAAATCACTGTGGACAATTTCAAAGAAATCCCTAATGCATGGCCTCTACCACCTATAGGGAGTTTGCCTTCCCTTATTGTTTTCGTTCACTCTCATCGCATCTGATTAAAAACGAACTTGACGGTTGTAAACACATTTGAAATAACAACCAACACCCATCATATTGGCCATCATTTTTAATTTCCGGTAATAAAACATAAAATCACTCAGTGGGGACACAGACAATTTGCATTTGTGTTTTGCCGACTTTACCAGAAGTATCACTTCTATTTTGCGTATATCTGCAATGGAAACGTGGCTACTGAAAAGGAAACTAAACTTCAGCTGAAGGTTTCAGTTACCTGCCACTGTGTACCCCTCCTGGTCACTTACCCACCTGCCATCTTTGGGTTTAGGTGCTGCTGCCAGCCCCTTCTGTCACTGACACTTAATTTCATTTGAAGTGCCAGTTCTCCTCACAAGGCCTCTCTTTGGAATGTGATTTCTGGGTCACATCTTGTAAGACTGGTCAACCTTAAGCTAATGACAGAGATGTCTCACTGTGCCACCGATTGCCACACTTAGCCATAACTCATCCACTGGAAGCCTTGATGGACAAAACTTTATATAGATTAAAATGTTGGGCTTGAATGCATGAAAGACGTCAATGGCAAATTGTCCACACTTTCTGTTATTAACTATTGCAAACACAAGACATGCACTCTCTACCCACTATCTGCTTGGTTTCTTTCCTCTGTTCTGCATGCTCATCCTCTTGACAACATATCTTCCTCTTTCTTTCATCTAAGCATCCAGTCTCCTCTCTCTATACTGTATTGTGCAACTCCACTTATAAACCTCTCTTTTTAATTTCAATTTAGCTCAGAGACTTCTCTCCTCCCTCTACTTCTCCTGCCTGGGTGACCATATTTCAGGCTGTAAAATGTTGCTGCTAATATCCTAATTATCAACAAACCCAATTAAAGTTTGTTCATAGACTTTACGCTACTCTGTGTAAATGCTACTGTATCTGATGGGTCTTGCACCTGGTCTTCTCCGTCACTTTTGTACATTGGGTGTCCCAGGCACTTTTCTCGACATGTTCTGCCCTCCTCTCTTTTTCTTATGGACTTTTGTGTCTTGTTTCTTGTCTTCTTTACTCTTTGATGATGTCCCACTGTTGCTTGAAACACTAATCCGTATAGATCTGTCCTCTCAGCATCTCATCGCTTACCAGAACTTTATCTGTTTTGGCACTCTTCCTGCTAAAGTTCTCTTTGCTTCGTGTTTGAAATCCCCTGAGACTGTTACTAATGAGAATTGGGTATGTATATTGTACATTTTTCTACATATGGAGTTTTCCGCTTCTCAGCTGAGCATCCATGAATACTCTTGAGGGATGGTCTTCCGTTGTTTAGTCCTTTACATCCTGGATGTCTGCCGCTCACTAATGCTACTGTTGGTTCAGTGCTTCTTGACTCATAATGATGGTTGGGGTTTCTTATTAGGATATGGGTTCTACTATAAATGTAGCACACAATACTCTGCCCCCTGCATTGCTGCACCCACTACACGACGAAACAACTCGGGATCCCGGTTTGCAACCCCCCAGGCAGACATACAGTCCAGTCCCTCCCTCTGGAAATCTGCCACAGCCATGTGTTACATGGGCGACCACTTGGCCTGGTCCAGCCACTCGGGTCCCCAACAATGAGGATCTTACAAGCTGGATCACCCTCAGGGAAACGCACCACATGGCCGTAGTGTCGTAACTGACGCTCCCTCACAATGCAGGTAATGTGCCTCATTCGGGACTTCATGAGCAACCGCTCATTCAACACAAAGTCAAACCAACGGTACCCAAGGATTCTCCGAAGAGACACAGTACCAAAGGAGTCCAGTCTTCGTCTCAGGTCACTGGATAGTGTCCATGTCTCACAACCACATAGCAAGACAGGAAGCACCAGGACTCTAAAGACTTGGACCTTTGTCTTTTTGCATAGATAGCAGGAGCGCCACACACCCCCATTCCAGTGACCTCATGACCCCCCCATGCTGTCCCAATCCGTCTACTTACTTCATAGGAAGAATCACCGGAGACATGAATGTCACTGTCCAGGTAAGTAAACCTCTCAACAAGGTTGACACTCTCTCCGCAAACAGACACACTGCTGATGGCTGTGCCCAAGAGGTCATTTAAGGCCTGGATCTTGGTTTTTATCCAGGATACTCGCAAGCCCAGACATTCACACTCTTCACCCAGTCTCTTGAGCGCCCTGCTCAGAGCCTCCATTGACTCCGCGAAGATCACAGCATCATCAGCAAAGTCAAGATCCGTGAATCTTGCTTCACCAACAGATGCCCCACAGCTGCTGGACCCCACGACCTTGCCCAACACCCAGTCCATACAAGTATTGAACAGAGTAGGAGCAAGAACACACCCCTGACGAACCCCAGAATCAACTGGGAAAAACACAAGAGGTTCTGCCTCCACTCTGCACAGCACTCACAGTACCAGTGTACAGGCCAGCCATGATATCCAGCAACCTCGAGAGGATCCTGCGAACCCTTAAGATGTCCAACAGGGCAGCTCGATCAACTGAGCTAAACACTTTGCAAAAATCGACAAAGGCTGCAAAGAAACTTTACCGATAATCGCATTTGCACTCCATGAGAACCCTAGGTGCCAGGATGTGGCCGATGGTAGACTTCTTAGGTGTAAAACCGGACTGTTCCGGTCGCTGGCAGGTGAGCAAGTGATCATGGATCTTATTGAGGACGACCCTAGCAAGGACCTTACCCAGCATACAGAGCAGTGTTATCCATGAAGTCATCCATGACCAGAAGAGTGTCACCTCGTGGGCACCCATCAACCACCGAGCGAAGCTGCGAATAAAATGACGTAATCTGTGTCTCATAATACGCTCATTGAAAGGAGTGACATCGGACACCATCAGAAGAAGCCAATCCGCTACAGCAGCAGCTATTCCCTGAGTATGACAGCCATCAGACCAACCAGACCAATAAAAGGTGTATCCACCTACAGAGATCTGGCCAGTCCCCGGTCTGCGCACCTCAGAGAGTGCCACCACTGAAATGCGGAGTTTACGCAGCTCCTCCGACAGCAGAGGAAGATGATCATCTTGCCAAAGAGACAAGACATTCCATGCGCCCACCTATATGGGCCACCTTAAATTGGGACCCGAGTGCTGCTGTGCAGCGGGCGACTCCTCAGCACTACACCAGTTCCGATCTCCAACAGACCTTACCCTATTGACTCTCCAATGGTTTCAACTCTTCCGGGGATGGGGCTCCCGAGGGCTTTCCCCCATCCCCTTCATGATGTAAACAGCCTTCCTATGGGTGGCTGCAGCAGAGCTACTCCCGCGGAGAGCAAAATGGAGTCTTTTCTGTAGTCTCTGAGCTTTGTGAAGTTTTTTTACGGTGGCTGGAGAGCCAATCCTGCCACCAACCCCCATGATTTCCCTGCAAGTTGGAGGACCGCTTGCAGGGCCGGATGCAGTTTAACATCATACCCAGGACGAGCATGCTCCCCAACTTGACTTGACTCTGCCCCTTGCTCGCTTCGCTTGCCAACCCTATGTGCCAGCCTGTTCGCGTCTCTGCCGCTTGCATATGGGTAAGCGGATGTACAATTTAAACAGATTATTATTTTCATGGGAACTGTTACATATGCATAATAGAACTAACTATTTTACATTGCAGTGAGTAATTAACCATAGTTAAAAATAGTAAAATGTAATAAATTGAAATAAAATTATGTTTCATGTTGTGTTAGAGGTATGCATTAAGTTATACGTTTTCGTTCTGTTTGGCTTTGAAATTAACATGAAAATACTTTTTAAACGTCTGTCTTTCATATCTCCGTCTTTCCTAACTATTATCACTGACAATTCATGACATGTTGGTTTATTATAAATGCAACTTCTTTGTCCGTGTTTTGCAGATATATTTTGCGTAAAGTGCGATTCTTTTGGACGTATGGATTTGTATCCATTATTGCTTCTCCATGATCATAAATATACATTGACCGAATTGTGGTTTCTTCGAAATTCAACTTGTCGTATCTTTAATTGTTGCAGGACCACAGATTCTCATAGCGTATGGTCCTGAATTGTGTAAATCTACGTTTTGAGCATTGAATGTTGCGATCACGAACAGATTATTGTAGATTCGGATATTTTGCCTGTAGTGTTTGTGGATTTCACTTTCACCAAACAACAAATCTTTTAATTCTCACGGTTACACCTCTTCATTGGGAAGAAACACTATATTTCCCTAATGACAACACGAATTAAACAATCTACAAGTCTCCTAATTAAACTTTAAAGCCTTACAATATCTACATACTCCTGTCACATAACCTATGTCCATATATTCAATCTCTCTTCGCTGTTCCGTTATTTCACTGAGTAATAATTTCCATTTGTTAGCGCTAATACAATCTTTGCTATCAGTTTTTTGAGACTTTCGAATTTTAGTACTTTCATAATCTCTAATCTGCTCTGCATGTGCATCGCGCCAACGTTGACTATAAATGAGGAAAACATAAAAATTTCTAAGAGCTGAGAGAGCAGGAACTGTATCTGATGAAAGCATTCACACAAATAAGAGCTGAGTGGACCATAGGCGTGTTTGAAAATGGTTGAGAGGAGGGCGGGACTTGAAAAAATCTCTTGGCAAAAAAATCTCGTTTTATGACTTTTTCTTTTATAATAGAGAGAGTACTAGCCACAGTTAATAGACAGGACTTTATTTGTCCCCAGGGGGAAATTTGGCACTTAACAGAAGCTCTTTAAAGAAAATTTGACATATATAAATGAAAGATCTGTGTGTGTGTGTATGGAGCAATCAGCTCTGCTCATGCTCAGCCACAGCCACTAGATGGTGCATGCATGCACTTTTACATTTTTTCGATGCTTGCTACAAAAGACCTGTGTGCAGTAAATGCTGCAGCGCAACAACAACGTCATGCTAATGAAACAGATGAAGAGAGACAATGTCGAAACAAAGCAGTTGCTGTGACTCAAAAATGTGCAAGTGAAACACCTCAGCAACGGAGGGCAAGGCTTGAAGTTTTCACTAAAAACATTGTCTATCCGGAAGTATTTTCTCAAGACAAATATTAATAGGATTCATATGCAAACTTTACAGGAACGTGGTTGAGAGAAGTTGTTAAGTGATGTTCATACACACAAATACAAAGGAAAGACTCTGAAAGTACATGTACGGCAAGGAATAGCATAAGTATTTTTTAATCATTCTATAACCTGTCCTTGTTAGGTACCGTGGCTAGTTTATTATAACTTTCAAACATGAATATCAGTATTTTAAAAAGAATTGACTTCCTGTTTAGAGTTTGCATGTTTACTGTATGTCTGCTTGGGTTCTTCTCTGGTTACTCCACTTTTCCTCCCATATCCTAAAAATGTGTTCACTAGATCGATGCATTACTATAAATTGTTCTGTCAGTGAATGTGCCCTGCAGTGGACTGGTGCTCTCTTTAGTATTGATACTCACCTTGCACCCATTACTGCCAAGACAAGCACTGACCCACTATAACCCTGAACCTGATAAATGCTTAGCTAAAAGATATTATATATTTAAAATTATTCAACAATAAATTATTTAAGAGATACAGTAGATTGTTTGTCTTTAAAATGATATGGAACACAACTTGAGCAGTGTTTCTAAGTCAGCCATTTAGCAATCCAAACAACAGATCATGAAATGGGCTCACTTCCTGATTTTGCTCCTGTATATCTGGCTAGCAAAAAAGTCTTTCAAAATGAGCAGTAGTCACCAGGTTAATGTACTTCCCCTTAAGATTAAAAAAGAGATGCTGAAAGTGTAAATTAATTGTTGAGAAAAGTGTGCACAGTATGTGAGGCAAGCAGAGTTTGAATAATAATAATAAAAATAATAGAAATAATATTTTGTGGACACCAGGGGGTGCTCCAGCTACCCAAACACCCAACTCAAGCAGGCTTGGACACAAGTATAAAAGGCAAAGAGTCTTTTACTGGGGGAAACTCTTGCCCAAGCGTTTCCCACCACAGCTAAAAGTACAAATATGCTCAAGCACAACACAGCCCAACTTTTTTCTTCCTTGTCTCTCTGTCATTGGACACTGCCTCCTCCACTCCTCCTCGCAAGCTTTGTCCACCTTCCACCCGACTCTGTCTCCTTGATGTGAGGTAGTCAGTTCCTTTCATCTCATCCAGGGAGTGCTTCTGGTAATATGATAATGCAACTCCGAAGAAGTTCTGGGTGAGGTTGGAGCAGGGTAAGGACTCCCAAATCGAGCAGCCCATGTGAGCTCCATGGGACACAACAAATCTGTCCCCCGGGACTACAATACCCGGCATGCCTTGTGGGCACCCATGTGGGGATCCAAGCCTGGGCTTGCTGTCATCTAGCATCCTGAGGGAGACAAAGCCTTGCATAAGATATCTCCCCTTGTCCTTCCATCCTGAGTGCATCCCAAGGATGATGACTGTCCCTCACAATATCAAACTTGCTTAATCCACTTCAGGATCACTGGTGCAAGATGTTGTATTTAGTTTGCATTTTAGCTGACTTGTTTTGGGGAGCCACTGCCTAATTCAGAGATGTACACTGCATGCCTAGAAATCCATACATGCAATATAAGATAAGGAAAAAAGGAGAAATCAGGCTACGTAATGTGCTAAATTATGCATAATCAACACTACTCCAAAATAAGCAATGCAGAATGGAGAAATGATCATTTGTGACAACTTAAAAAAGAAATTGATATGTCACAATCAAAAAGAGAATCAAGTTCCAAATACTGTTAAGCATGTAAACGTGATGGTAAGTGCAACTACACAAACTCATCAAAGGAACAAAAATTAACACTACAATAGGAAATATGAAACAAAATAAAATATAAGCAAATTGAGATGGCAAAGGATGCAAGATAGATAGATAGATAGATAGATAGATAGATAGATAGATACTTTATTAATCCCAATGGGAAATTCACATTCTTCAGCAGCAGCATACTGATACAATAAATAATATTAAATTAAAGAATGATAATAATACAGGTGAAAAAAAAAAAAAAAAAAAAAAAAAAAAAAAAAAAAAAAAAAGACAATAACTTTGTATAATGTTAAATGTTAACGTTTACCCCCCCTGGTGGAATTAAAGAGTCGCATAGTTTGGGGGAGGAACGATCTCCTCAATCAGTCAGTGGAGCAGGACAGTGACAGCAGTCTGTCGCTGAAGCTGCTCTTCTGTCTGGAGATGACATTATTTAGTGGATGCAGTGGATTCTCCATAATTGATAGGAGCCTGCTGAGCGCCCTTCGCTCTGCCACAGATGTTAAACTGTCCAGCTCCATGCCAACAATAGAGCCTGCCTTCCTCACCAGTTTGTCCAGGCGTGAGGCATCTTTCCTCTTAATGCTGCCTCCCCAGCACACCACTGCGTAGAAGAGGGCGCTCGCCACAACTGTTTGATAGAACATCTGCAGCATCTTATTGCAGATGTTGAAGGAAGCCAGCCTTCTAAGGAAGTATAACCGGCTTTGTGCTTTCTTGCACAGCGCATCAGTATTGGCAGTCCAGTCTAATTTATCATCCAGCTGCACTCCCAGATATTTATAGGTCTGCACCATCTGCACACAGTCACCTTTGATGATCACTGGGTCTATGAGGGGTCTGGGCCTCCTAAAATCCACCACCAGCTCCTTGGTTTTGCTGGTGTTCAGGTGTAGGTGGTTTGAGTCGGACCATTTAACAAAGTCATTGATTAGGTCCCTATACTCCTCCTCCAGCCCATTCCTGATACAGCCCACGATAGCAGTGTCATCAGCGAACTTTTGCACATGGCAGGACTCCGAGTTGTATTGGAAGTCCGATGTATATAGGCTGAACAGGACCGGAGAAAGTACATAAAGATCTGGGGACCAACTGGGAACCTGTTTAATAAAGGAAATCAAAAACTAAAGAAAGCAATAATAAAGATGTCTTGGGTCTTTTTGAGTTTCAGTTGCTGATGGTTTCTCTGTTGCGGAGTTCGTTACACTATGTAAGCATGATCCAAATGGTTGCAGCCTTCCTATGCTTCCGTAGTTTAAGTAGCTCCCAAGGCAGAGGGCTGGGATCTTTGTAATTGTACCTGAAGTAATGATATGGTCCGTCTTCTGGTTTGCAGGGAAGAGAGATTCGGTGGTTAGCGACTGCTTTCTCCTCGACCTATTGTCGACTGTCTTGCCTTGAAAGATCCAGTTAGATGCTTCCCAAGTGCTGTCATGCGACACTAGATTTTCCGGAATTACGTAACTCAAGTATATTGAGACATCTAGCACATACTGTGTGATAAAGGCGCTATATAGCACCCGACCTGGCACAGACTGACACAGAGGCACGTGTAAAAACACAAGAAGACTTTATTTTTCTTCAGCTGGAGGGCACGTCTTCCCCGTGAACCTTCCAGTCACAACACAGTCCCAAAAGCACTTTCAAATCATAACAATACTCCCGTTTTGCACCACCACTCCCCCTTGGCAACCTCGTCCTCTTCCTCCTGATTCTGGCTCCTGAGTGGTGGATGTTGCCCTTTTTATAGCCCACCCGGAAGTGCTCCAGTTGCTTGATCACCTGTTTCTAATTGCACTTCCAGGCGTGGCTGTATAGTTGTCCGGGCTACCTCAGGGACCCATGCAGCACCCCCTGGCGGCCTCCCCAGATCCTAACAGGGCTGTGGAGAACTCCATCTCCCATGGAGCCCTGCAGGGAACTGAGGCACCAACGTCAGCCAGGGAGGCTGCCACCAAGCATCCCGGGGGAGGTACTGAGGAGCCCATGGCTGCTCCCCTGGAACATAAGTAGAAGGGGCGTCCCGGCCGGGCATGGGACCCAGTCGCCCGCCACAACTGCTATTTACATGAAGTTAAAGGAAAAGTGATCGACAGCTGAATGGAAAGTGGCATTTTTAGGACTAGTTGATTTCTCTTTTGGAAATAGGAAATTAGAACCAATTATTCCACAATTTTAATTGAAATTATTATAGAACTGAACTGATTCAGGTGGAGGGCTGTTCAAGTCAACCTTGTTGTACTGCAATCATAATATCATAACCACACTAATGTATACATTTCAGGTAAATAAACACAACATCCACACTTTCTTAATTCTAATGTAAAATATGGGTAACCAAGAGCTAAAACCAGTAACATTGTAATTAAAAAAGGATCCCGCATTCATCCATCCTTTTACTTAATGAGCTGGCTTTTGGGTTATATGGGGGCTGATTGTCCAGGAGAACTTTGTGTCAGACAGGAATATATGCAAACAAATACACGTACCTGATCAATTCGCCATCACTAGTTGACTTTGCAATATGTGTTTGATGGTAGAAAGGAGCAAAAAGAGGAACATGGATGAAATTAGTAGATTCACAACCAGCTCAAATTGGAACATGGCAATCAGTAAATGGAAAGTTAAGACCGGCGCCCCAATTGTGCATCTTGATTAGGAAAAAGAAATTATTTACCCATCATTCTCTATTAATTGTCCATTCACATTTGAATGTTATATATAGTAATGGTAGCACAGTGATTGGTCAGATTAACTTCCTTTCTTATCTTTAGAGCTCACTGATTTTGTACAGCATGTGACAAGAATTCAGTTCTTGTCTTGACCCACAAATCTCATCATGGCTCTGCTCCATATTACCTGCAGCTTCTGGTCCATTCTTACTTTCCTTCAGAATGTTTCTGTGCCATTTCCTTTCACAAAATGCACTAAAAATCAGCAAGGTTTCTTAGTTCTTCACAAAAGCTTCACACAGTTACATAAATTGCTCCAAATCTGGTCTCCATTCATGGGGCCCTTCAAGGCACATCTCTTTACAGTACATTTTGGGAGAGCTTTGCCTTTTCAGTTAACTGCTCTCTTTCTAGATATCCACAGCTTTAATGACATATCAACAGCCTTTTGTTAGACCGGGAGCTTTCATTGAAGCTTAGGACTAACTGGTATTGTAAGCTTCTTCTGGTCTACTTTCAAAATTATCCACCTATTAACTTTGTAATTAATTAATTTGACAGTTTGGATAAAAGGATCTTCTAAATTATCAAGGAATGAAAACTACAAAGAGCTAATGAAGGATCAGGATTGGAGTTGTTCCTTACCAGTGTTGTAAGCATTAGGGTAGCCAGGAGCCTTCAGAAATTTTGAGCAAGTTACTCTCTTGAAGAATTTCACCCTGTGTTGTGCTTATTATACTAGAGATGTTCATGTTAGGTTATCAATGACTGTTAGGGATATACTGTCTGACCATGAAGAATACACTTTGGCTCCTTATGATTTGGTAATACAAAAACAGATGGATGTTTTCTGGTGCAAAGACAAAAAAGAGATTGCCTCTCAGAGCCATGTATTCCCCCAATACTTGGAGTGGTAGCGTCCCTCTGGTATGGCTCCCGTTTTCACATCCGCAGGACTGCATGTGAGATATAGTTCTGGTTGGTGGTCCTGTTGGGGTCTTCAGGTGCCACTAAATGTGGCTGCTGAGGCCAGGCTCACCTTTCAGCGGGAGGTTCGGCTTGACCCGGTAGTACTTCATGATGGTAATTAGGTTACACAAGAAGTACTTCTGGGTCTGGGTTGAAAAGTAGTGACTATCTTCACTAGGTTGGTGATGGCATTTCGATTCAATTTACTAAATTAAATTACTCATTTAAGTGAATTGATTATTTTCATTCATTATTAGGGATAGTTTATACTGTAGTTCCTGCCCACTCTGATCTCTTCACAAATATATCATTTTAATAATTTGTACATTAGTTTCATATATATATACTAATGTGTGTATAAAAATACATAATATAATTGCTTGTTAGTTTATATTTAATTCATTATCTATCTGTAAAATGACTGGCAATGGTGTCTGCTATGTTGAATAAGAACCTCTCATTTCCAAACAGTTCTACTGATTGCAGTGCTTTTTCCAATTTTTCTGGAGGCAATTATATAACGGAGATTTCCATTCACTTGTTGAGTGGTCTCCATGGCTGTCACTTCAATTCTTTTTTTAATGTTACATTACCAGTCCCAACATCTTCCTTTTCTTGCTGGACAGACTAGCTCAAGGCAGCCATGTTGTTTCTTTTAACCTACTCGAATGGTGAATCACCTTTTCTGCTAAGCCAGACTATCCAATCCACTGCCAAATGGGTACCTTCCAAATATAACTTCACTTACTGATCATTCCTCATTATGTTCATCATGCTCTAGTCACCTTTCTTTAAAACAGTAGTAGAAAATTTCTTGAAATGATCAGTTTACAACGCTCATTAGAAAAGGTCCATTATCTATTTCTCCAGGAACCTGGCTGACAAAGAAAGCATCAAGGGACTCCCCACATGCTGTTCATGGCTGGCACAAAATCGCCTTACTAAAAGCCAGTTCTTTTGCCCTTGACCTGTTAAACCTACTTTCACTCCTCACTCTCGTCATGTGTTTCACAGAGGAATAACAGGAAAATAATGATTTTTTTTTACAGTTCCTTTCTGCAAGTTGCTGCTGACAGATTAGTCTTTAATTGGCCCCTTTTTTTTCCACCAGAACGTTTATCAACTCTGTTCAGCACTTTGAAAAAAATCCTAAATTTGTTCTTGGCGTTTTTTTGTAATGCAGGATGTTTGTTTTGCTGCAGAAAAAAATGATGTTAGTGAATCTAAAAATATGTAAAATTTTTGATGCGTTGCACGTGTTCAATTGATGAGCCACATTTAAAAACCTTAAATAGCATACTCACAAGCAGTACTCAAATGTCTTAATTTAGTCGTATAAAATTACCAGAAACATAAGTTATCAGTGTGTTTGGAGCTTTATCAGCAGTAGAATATGTCTGTAGTATACACAAGATGTGCTTCAATCTCCCTGTACAGACATATACATGATGACATGTAAAGAAGAATTGTGTTCAGACTTTGCCCTCAGAAATGGTGGACCAATTGACATCAGAGTCAGAATAAGTAATTCCCATATGTAAGAAACAAATCCAAATCTCCAGCAAATGAACAGCCTTTTGGTCCACAATGGGTTAAGGTTAGTTTAGTTTACTTTTATTGTCCACAAATAAACATTTGCTTGATCCAGTCAGCAACATACAAGAGCACATTGCATACAAGGCATGCAATAAAATAGAAATTCATGACATATTTACATACATAAAAAAACAGAATTCTAAAATAGTTACATATCCATCCATTATCCCACCCACTATATCCTAACTACAGGGTCACAGGGGTCTGCTGGAGCCAATCCAAGCCAACACAGGGCGCAAGGCAGAAACAAACCCTGGGCAGAGCGCCAGCCCACTGCAGGGCACACACACACACCAAGCACACACTAGGGACAATTTAGAATCGCCAATGCACCTAACCTGCATGTCTTTGGACTGTGGGAGGAAACCGGAGCGCCCGGAGGAAACCCACGCAGACACGGGGAGAACATGCAAACTCCACGCAGGGAGGACCCAGGAAGCGAACCTGGGTCTCCTAACTGTGAGGCAGCAGATAAGATCCCCACCACTACTAAAGCAAGCATCAAGTTATGGTGTCAAACAGATGCTTAATGGTGTCCCATACCATCTCCAACCAAATATTACGTGACTGCTTGGGAACAGATAAAGTAATAAGTATATGGTGGTCTCATATTTGTTTCACTTAAGCCCAACATGGCTTTCCAGAGAAGCATGCTCGTGTCGCATTGGCATTCACTAAAGAGCACACCCATTCACATCATGGCACCTTTTGAAAAATGACACCAGACAGGCCAGGGTAGCAGGTTCTCCTTTTTGTATCATTATGTGCTCAAGCTGACCGTAAGTGTTGTAGGGGATGAGGCCCCACATTATGACGCTCACTGTTGGCCTCACGTGCCATTGTGTTGTTTGTTATGTTGTAATGTGGAGTCAGTGGACATCAGCCCAAAAGGAGCATCTGGTTATCATAAAAAAACAATTACAAAAAATCCTAAAGCAATAAACAATTGTCCTTGAAATATTCAAGTATGTATCTCATCCAGGCAGTTATTGAGTGGTTATTGTCCAGGACACCGTATCATAGTGCAATGCCTATAAAAAGTATTAAACCTTTGAAGGTTTTCACATTTATTGTGATACAACATTGAATCACAGTAGATTTGATTTGGCTTTTTTTGACACTGACCAAAAAAATACTTTTTAATGTTAAAATAAAAATAGATTAATGCAACATGGTCCAAATTAATTACAATCATAAACGACCAAATAATGGATACTCATTAAGTATTCACCTCCTTTAGTATTACACACGTAAATCATCACTGGTCCAGCCAGTTGGTCTGAGAAGTCACATAAGTAGTTCAATGGAGATCATCTGTGCGGCCTTTCAATTGACTGTTGAATAAATGCATCTTATCTGGAAGGTCCAACTTGTGGTAAATCAGTTTGATGGCCTGACCTACACAATGAAGACAAAAATATCACAACCAGCAACTCAGTGAAAAAGGTCACTGAAGTCCTTTTCGTATGATGGGGAAGAGTTACTAACATTTGGCAGACAAGTCAAACTGTTCTTGTCACTGAAAGACTCAATGTCTGAGGCCAGACCTTCTGAAGATCCTGATCCCTTCAAAGTCCAGAAAAAAGCACTGTCCCTGGAGCTGCCCAGATCCCCTCTCCCACTGTCTGACCAGCAGCTATCAACTAGATTCTCACTTTTCTGTGGACCTCCCTGGACTCCCAGGATACAAAGGATGGAGATACCCAAGACAGGACTTGAGACCATTGGCTGTAAGTGCAGTTAAATTCATATTGCTGTTTTCCTACAATTCAACAGAAAACATTTGATTTTCTCGGTCAATTTGAACACTACAGCCTTCCTCAGGAGGATGCATGGGTGTCGTGGTGGGGGAAAAAGGATAAAGATTACCCAGGGTCCACTGGGTGGGAGGGCCTTCGAAGCCTTGAAGGAAATGTGTGTTTTCGAGAGGAAGGGGCCCACAGAGACTTCTTATGTATAGTTCCCAGAGTTCTGTGCTACACCCCTGGGAGGATGTACATCTATTGGCTCAAGATCAGATTAACCAATCAAGGGAGATCTGGGTTTTGGTAGACCTCTATGACCACTGGTGGCTGGTAGAGTTGGTTCATAATGAATCTTAACTAAAGAGAAGAGAAACTGAAACCAAATATTACTATATACAGTATGCCATCAAAGTGAGCATACCTTAGATTTTATTAGCTCTGACAGTAACAGAAAAGTACAAGTAAGGGAATGTGGACAAGAAAATCTCCAAGTCACTGAATATCCCTTGGAGTCCAGATAAATCAGTCATTAAGAAATTAAAAGAGTATGGTACAGCTGTAAATCTGCTAGAGCAGGTTGAGTGATCATGCGAGAAGACTTGTGAGGGAGGCCAACAAGACACCTACTCTTGTGGAGTTACAAGCGATAGTAAATTTGATTGATGAGGCTGGGAAGTGCTCTGGAAGTCTTGTGAAGGTTAAAGGACTGCAGCCATGTGAGAAGTTTTGTTTTTGTATCAAGACAACAGCCTCAAGCATAAATCCAAAGCTACCCTCTTAAAAGTTAGGGTACTTGAGTGGTTCTTCAGAGTGATACCATAGGGGAACCACTATTGGTTGCTTAAAAGGTCCATCTACATGAAGGTTTCAGAAACTAACTTTATTTATTTAGTTTAGCAGCAGGCTCCTTACAGTAAATGACCAGGAATAGATGGAAAGAAATTTGTGCAATACCAATGGGTTATGATTTTAAAAGGACTCTTGCTGCATATCACGCTGGCTAAATTGAAGTTTTCCTAATCTGTTAGTGTCCTGCTACTGTAGGTAGCCTAACATACGATAAAGATTTCAGTTTTTTTCTATATATTAGAACATTTTTCAAAGCACAAAGAGACAACTTCATATGCAATGAACCCTTCCCACAATGAAATGGTGCTTTGTCAAGCAATGGTCCTACGAAAAAAAACACACAACCTTGGAAAGAATCATAATAATAATAATAATAATAATAATTCTTCATAAAGTACCATTAAAGAACCGTTATTTCTTAGAGTGTATACTGGAATGTTAATGTCCTGTTGTAGGTCTCAATCCACAATTTGGATTTGTAAAAGGCTGTTCACTCACGATGACCATACAACCTGACAGAGCTTGAACACTTTTACTAAGGAGAATAAAGGAATAGTGCAGTGTCCAGATGTGCAAAGCTGACAGAGAGAAACCTGTGCACACAGAACTCAAGGCTGTCATGACTGCCTAAGGTTCATCTACTAAATACAAACTTGAAGGCCATGCATACTTGCATGATCAAATGTTTTATATTTGTAATTTATTTATTTAGACCATTTTGCAAAGATTTGTTTTCATTTTGACATTAAAGAGCTTTTTTTCCATTGACTGGAATCAAAAAAGTGAAATTAACCCCTTGTAGATGATTGTCGCAAAATCGCTTCAAACTGCTTCTGGCCTCAATGCAACCGAAGTGGCGTACTGTATCCTGCCAGTGCTGGTCCATACATATTTGATACGTACCAAAGATTGTATTGGAAGCACTTGTCATGCCGTCTGGCAGTCGTAGTGGAAACTACATCCGCCTGATGGAAGCGAAGTGTTGGTGTGGCCGTGCACGTGGATTTTGGCTGCTAATTTCGAGAAATTGTCCAAATTTGAGGAAAGTTGTGCTAAGATAAGAATACATACCAGCTTATTACAAAATATCACAAAATATCTAAAAGATTTAAAATGTAAGATCTAAGCTTGCTCTGGAGGTTTAAAATAGAAGGATCCCATGTACAACAGGGATGTCAAACTCAGTTTCTAGGGGGCTGCAGGTTTCTGCAGGTTTTTGTTTCACCCTCTTTATTTAGTAACCAATTAAAAATACAAATGGCGCAGCCTCTGTTGCCTTGATTTTAACTGCCTTGAATTTTAATTGTTTAATTGTTTGTTTAACAAGCATCCAAAGTAATAATGAGATTTTAAGTGAGCCAATAGGTGCACCCATCTTTTTCATATCTGCCTCAATAGATTGTTTGAAAAGAAAAGGTTAAGGTCTGAGAAATATTGATTTGCTGTTGTCCACAAAGCATTTGAATGGTGATCTTAGAAAAAATAAAATGAGTTGTGGAAATGACTGGTGTGGCAAAAAGAGAACACTAACTCTTGCTGGGTATCACTCCTGCTAAGTTGAGGTATACAAGACATTGAATTAAATAGTGGGTTTTGTTAACAGCTTAATAGCAAATTGGTTGGACAATTGAGTTAGGTGGTCATCTGTTGGATTACTTTGCATCTCTTTATGATTTTGTTGCTGATTAAAGAATGAAAAACAACAACTAAGTAAGGTAATGTTGATTAAGACAAAATAAGAATTTAAACCCACAGTCCCTTGCGGTTCATTGAATGCACTGGCATCAATGAGTTTCTATTGCAATTTTTCTGTGCTGTTGTGATTTACTGGATTTTGACTTTTGTTTTTTTTTTTTTTTTTTTTACCATTCTTTGGATTTGTTTATTGGGAACTTGTTTGCCTTGGATTCCCTTTATTTTTTCAGGTAAGTCCTTTGGCGTTTTCGTGTTGCTTGAAACTTATTTTTGTTAAAGTGCATTTTGTTAATAATAAATCTTTTATCTGCGGTGGGCTGGCGCCCTGCCCGGGGTTTGTTTCCTGCCTTGCGCCCTGTGTTGGCTGGGATTGGCACCAGCAGACCCCCGTGACCCTGTAGTTAGGATATAGCGGGTTGGATAATGAATGGATGGATGGATAAATTTTTTATTTATAAAGATTCAACATTTGCCTTTTTTGTGACTAACCAGGGTTTGATGGTTCCCTCCTTGGATTATTTTGGGGCTTTTGTGCTAAGAAACACCAAGGACAATTAATCAATGTGCTAATTTCATTTAAAGTACAGTCACGCCTTTTTTTGGTTTAAGAAAAGGTAAGACAGGGACTCCATTGGTGGAATCGTATTCATGGTATTGTTGCTGCTTTACCCTTCAACTTACCTGCATCTCTTCAAGACCAAGTGGATAATATTTGACCAGTCCGGTCTCCCAGTGAGGTCTTCAGCGTCTATGATGATGGCATCCACCCACCTTGGTTTTCTTTCTTAATTTATTACTTTCCAAGCATCACTTCCTCCTCTTCCTTCCTTTGTTTTCTCATCACTTATGTGAAACATTGAACTGCAGCTCAGATATTCAAATGTGCAATTATGTTTGATGGTTTGTAAATTTGAGGTTAGTGTTTGTTCTGGCAAAGCCATCAATTTATCTTTTGCACAACTTTCCTGATGGCAGCAATCTGGATTATATTACCCTGTATGAGTTTGTCACAATTCTTTGTTTCCAGCAGAAATCATCTTTTTTTATTTTGTGATGGCCATCTCCCCCCTTGTGGATCCTCGAGCTCCAACAAGGCACTGCTCTGTCACAGTGAGCAGTTGTTCTGCCAATGTTTTCATTCCTTTATGTTCCGTTTACTCGAGGACAGTGCCCAATCATTTCACTTCACCACCACCACCACTCTTACAACAGATATATGGGCCATAATGCACAGATCTCCAAAGTTTCCAATGCACCATCTACCATCTTTACTGCAGCAATCCTTTTAATGTAACATTAACTCTGAATAAAACCTATTTCTGATTCTTTTATTCATAAACATTTACCTTCAGTTTCTTTTCAAAGCACCATGCTGCTCTTATTAATAAACCTGCTTCACCCTACTGAGGAATATGGAGACTTAAGCATTAGCCAGGAGCCATTGTGAATGAGTTGCCAGTCCATTACAGGGCACACTCGCACAAAACCCATGCCATCCTCATGCTAATCTATGCCTATTGATGTCTTTTAGAGGCAGGCATCTCATTATTAAACACATCTTGTCTCTGACTAGTCTCCTAACCAGACAGTCAGCACATGGATGGCTATAATGAAAGCAGGCAGCGTTTTTTCCACATTAAATCCATTTGCAAATGGGATTTTACAATATTCTTTTTATTAACAATTGGAAAAATATTTCGAAATCACATCTGTATTACTATTATTGTCAGGCTCAGACAAAAAGTTACTTAATATAAGCAAATCAAACAGTCAGGCAGCGACATTTTAACACAAAAGGCTTCAATGCATGGACAGATATGTACAGGTTTCTTTGCAGAATGGATGGCGAAGCTGCAGTCAGTTAAAATCTGATAAATCAACTTTATTTTTCCAGAGCAGTACACTAAATTGAAACTGTTCCTTGATGAACTTTAAAATGTTTTATAGTAGCCATCCTCGATTAATTATTTTACAATGAGGCTGCAGCACTTTGAAGTTCCAATATAACAGCCATTATGTTTAGAGATTAGAAAAGCACGTCCTCTTTAAATCAATAAAATGCTCATTAAGTGTACTGCGATGTGGGCCTAATCTTTTGAGAGGCACACATGCTCCAACTTTCCTATATTTGGCCCTTTTTAGAAATGCTGATTTTAGGTTTACCTGTATAACTTTTTTCATTAATGAAGAGATTACTCTTAAAATTTTTTTTTCAAATTTATTTCATATTAAAAATGCAAATCAATTTCAGATCAGAAATGACAGTGAATTTATGTCTCTTTCAAATAACGCAAACTATTATTTTATTGCACCTCTTTCATTAACCTTCTCACGGAGAAGAAAATAAATACAATCTTGTATCTGTATAATAAACAATAAAAGAAATTTTTCACATTACATCATATTGTGACACTCCACAGTTTCTACTCATCATGCAAAGTGGTCTCGACAAAGAAGGAGAGGCATTCCGTAAACATCGACGATTCCGATGACGCTGTCAATCAGCCAAGACGTGCGGATTTTAATCGATGCCCTGGCTGTTTCAACCTGCTGATCTGGATCTTAGTTGCAAGGATGGCATTTCGTTCAATTAGCATGAAAAGTAAAACTCAAAAACGTCGACTGGACATTTACATAGGGACGCTTCTAAAAGCATTAGAGGATTAAAGGAAGTGAGTGCCAACATGACAAGGAGAACTGAAATCACACAGCTTAGAAATAAAAAAAACAACAACGTTTAGTGGTCTGAATGAAATGTGAGGTGTTGCCAATATTACTTTAAGGTGAGGCCCAATTGCATTGCAGACTCCGACTCTGGGACTATAACCGACCTTCTTCAGTCCCGTCAGTGCCTCAATTGAATTGGCCACTTTGATAATTGATTACATCAAATACTGTCAGAAGAGCTGCAAGAGCACCAGAAACAAAAACAAAAATCACATTTTAGCTTAAAGAAAAATTATGGGATTTCTCCTGCTGAAAAAACACAGATTGGTCAGTCTGTACCTTGCAAGCAATGTGTTGCTACAGCACTGATGGCAGAATTCACCTAAAACAGATCTTGGGTACTTGAATGTGAACATCATCATCATTCAAGTGCAGCTATATACTCCTTTCTGGCAAATTCAACATTTCATCGGTGAAGGTCACATGCAAGGAGCGATCCTTTTCAAAGGATGGGGAAGAGTTACTAACATTTGACAGACAAGTCAAACTGTTCTTGTCACTGAAAGACTCGACGTCTGAGGCCTGACCTTCTGAAGATCCTGAGCCCTTCAAAGTCCTGAAAGAGGCGCTGTCCATGGAGCTGCCCAGATCCCCTGTCCCACTGTCTGACCGGCAGCTGCCAACTAAATTCTCACTGTTCTCTGGAAGGTATAATAATGTCTGAGAGGTGCTGCTGACCTCCCTGAGCTCCCGGGATACAATGGACGGAGATTCCCGGGACAGCACAGAAGACCGCTGGCTGTCAATGCAGTTAAAGTCACTTCGGGAAGGTCGTCGTCCTCCTCCAATTCGACAGAAAAGACATTTGATTTTCTCAATGAGTTTTAGTACTACAGTCTTCCTCACGAGGATGTACACCCACGGGTCCAAGATCGGATTAACCGAGGCAATACGGATGGCCTGAAGATCTGGATTTTTGATCACCTCTTTGACCACTGGGGGCTGGTAGAGTTGGTTCACAAAGAGTCGTACCTGAAGGGAAGAGAAATTGAAACCAAATGTTATATGCCGTCAAAACGTCCACTATCTTAGATTTCATTAGTAAAAAAGGTCAGAGCTCTCCTAACAAAAACATTCTCACAGTTTACTTTTTAAATTTGGGAGCCGCTTGGTGGATGAAACGCTGACTTACTGCTTGACGCGGAGGAAGTCACTTCACTTGCCATAACTGCAATGTCACTACGCACATGAGATTTGTTAAGTCTTTTGTGTAAAGGCGCCAACTAAATGAACACACGTAGGAGTCAAGGTAGGAGTGCAATTAATGACCATGCTAAAATAGAAAAATGATAACAAATTAATCGCCCAAGTCTATATTAATGTTGGGCTGACTTGACATATCAAATGATCTGCTGATATTCATAATTATTTCAATGTCTTGATGTGTTTTTTTCCAAATTGAGATTGAGTAGTGTATGTGTGTGTGCGAGTGTGTTCACCATGTGATGGACTGGCGCTCTGTCCAGTGCCTTGTGTTTGCTGGGATACACTCCAGCTCCCTGCAACCCTAATATCTAAAAATTCACATAAGAACAATTACTAGTTATATAGTAGCTATGTCAGATTTGCATTTCTTTGGCTTTTCTGCATGCAGGTGTGATGGTAAGAACTAGGACTGATGGGTACAGATTCTCACGAAATTCACTGTGGGTTGCAATTATTGCAATGCCTTCAGAATCTTAACTGTAATGCCTATGATTTACACAACAATCTCATTATTTTCCATTGAAGTTAAATGAAAATTGAATGGCTAACAGTTAGATATTAAAATGTTATTTTTATACAACTACACATGTGGTCAGCACCGGGTTTGAATATCCCACTGTTTGAGTAGACCTGGCCCTTCCTCCCCATGTTCATGTGTTGTGTCTGAGTACTCCAGCATCCTTGTATCTCGGAGATGTGCATACTAATAAAAGAAATAGCAAAAGTTGCATAAAATAAATCTAGATACTTGTGTACTAAACGGACGGCATGACAAAGGAAAACAGAAGTTTTTTGACGAAATCATAACATAGTTAAAAAAAATATACAGAAATTGGAATATTGGAATATTATAGAAAATCATATGCTCAGTCGGAACTTATTGTTAAAATATTTATTGGGGTAAAAACAATATATACAAATTTACAGAAATTGGTCCCATTCTAGTGTTGGGCTCTGTGGGGGAGGTTTCACTGCCGTCCCCGTATCAACAACCAAACAAGGAGCAAACACTACGTAACATGAAATATGGCAAGAAGAAAAGAAAAAATACCAAGGTATCCCGGTACTCACACTGTGTGACTGTGAGCTAGTCATTTCACCTGCCTGTGCTCCAAATGGAAAAACAAAAGAAACTGAATCAATTGTATCTCAAATGTTGTAAGTCGACTTCCATAAAAATGTCACCCAAATGAGTAAAATGTAATGTAATGTTATGTTATGAGGTGGCAGGCCCAGTGCTGTGGTCGCCTCACAGCATTTGGACCACAGTTCACTTGCCAAGTGAGGTACCACCTGTGTGTTGCATGTTCTCCCTGTGTTGAAATTCGCTTTCTCTCATGTTCAAAAGATATGCTGATAGATGCATTGGTCCTTTATGAGGGAGTGTGAGTGTATGATCCTGTCCAGGCTCGTCTTATGCATGGTGCTGCTGGGGTTGGCTAAAGCTCATCAGGACTCTACAGGACAAACAAGTTTCATAAAATGAAGAATGGATATTGGTATAAAAATCAATATAATAAAACTTAAAGCATAATAAGCTCATAACGGAATTGAGCTAATAAGAATATGTGACCTTAAACCATCTGATTAAATCATAATCATTTAATTCCTTAAACATTAATAAAGCTATTGTAATAATCGTAACCTGCATTTCTCTTTCCAATATGAACAGCTGTAAACATATTTTTGCCCACCCTTGTGTGTATATATATATATATATATATATATATATATATATATATATATATATATATATATATATATATATATATATATAAAATAGAGAGACAGATAGACAGGATACACACACATACATCCACCTTAATAAAAGTACAAGTATGTGTGTATGTGTCCGACCGGTTGTTATGTCTCTGTCATTCCAATAGATGGCACATCACACATATTAACACTGTGCTTTTTATTAATCCCATACCAAATGGCATATAACAGAGACAGATCAATCTTATTTCAGTTAGCATACATACAGTAAACAACTTTTGAATAGTAATTTATCGCTTTCACTACAATTTGTTCCACTATATAAAGGAATTTCCTCGACAATAGCGCACTGTCTTCTATCCTATGACGCATTTATTTATCTTTCAGGGTTTTTTTTTTTTTGCTTTTATCTTGCAAATTACGTTTACGAGCCTTTTAACCCACAAACTGCCAGTAGGCGGCGGGTCGGATTTCGTCTACAATACGAAAATGTCCCGCGAGGAGGCGTCGCAGCCGACATGATCACTAAACTATCTCTGATCGTCCTTGGGATGCGGATGACCCTTCTGTGTGGTCTGCATTTTAAAAAATTTCGCTGTTGGCGCTGTAAAAAAAAAAAAAAAGTGTAAAAGTCAATCACGTTCGCCGCAAACTAATAGAAAAATAATCCCTCACGGTATTAAGAACCTAATGATATATGCATACAATCAGATAAACAAAGTAAAGTTAAAAAATTAGTTTAAAAGGCAGTGCAAACTGCTCATGTTCAGGATCTCTCTCTGTCTCTCTCTCTCTGTTTTGTATTTACTGTTTTTTGAGTTTTCATGCATTCCATTCCCTAACCCGCTTATTCAGTTTTTTTGTTCTCGGCAGGCTGTCACAGGGTGCGACACCTAATATGCGGCCATTCACGATACCCGTTGCTCTGGTAGTTCAGCGCACTGAAGCGCCGATTTACTTGGTAACGTTTCTATTTGTTTCATATTTATTTGCCTTGTATGTGTCAATAGGAATTTCCACTTGAGTTGTAAACAATAAATAATGAATGCGGCGTTGTAGCGCCTTACAGAAAACTGTGCGGCAGAAATAACAAGACGGGAATCGGGAGAGTTACAGTGAACTTCAAGTTCATTTCTACTTAAGGGAGCTGATAACACACCAGCACAATTGACGAAAAGTAGCACATAAACTTTAAATTAGACTTTAACGGGGTGAATACAGCTAATTTCTTGTGTAACCGAAAGTAGAGAGAATCCATGTGCTGAATGTAATGCTCAGTTCACCTCGATCTAGTGAAAACTGTAGAAGAAGCTACTGTAAAAATGCGTTACTCCGTATTACCTCATTTAAGGTCACGTCTTTGGTCTAAAACGTTTTGTAAAAATGGTGCATTTCGCGAATGGAAAGGGATCTTGTCGAATCGCGTGGCGCCCCACACTCTTAAAAATAATGATTCTTTAATGGCATGATATAGTTCTTTATATTGTGTAGTTCTTTGTTGAACCTTTCCTTAACAAAGCACCATTTCATTCTGGAAAGGGTTCTTTGCATATGACGTTGGATCTTTGTGTTTTGAAAAACTACCTTAAATGTTGAAAAAAAACGATATCCTTAATGCATGGTAGACTAACTAGCAGGGCATTAACAGATTAAGAAAACCTGAATTTAGTCTGTGTTACTGATGCAGGAAGGGGGAGATTAAGGTATGATTTATGGCTAATTTACAAATCTGTTACAATCTATTCATGGTTATTAACAGAATAGAGCCTGTTTCAAATCTAAATAAATAACATGTTCTTTCAGGAACCTTCATGTTAATGGGTCTTTTGGGAACCAAAAATGGCTACCGTATGCCATCGCTCTGAAGATCCACTCCGGCAAATTTATTTTTAAGAATGCGCTTACATATGTCTGACTGCTCGTCCGACTTCTGTCCCTGCATGTTAGTTTTGCTGGTGCCTAAATTGACCCTGTTTGGGCGACATGTTGTCTCTGAGATACGAGGTATTGCCTAAGAGCTCCCGAGGCTGGGCTCATAGTTCGGCTTCGGTGCCTGCTTATGTGGACTCGGCACATTCTCCCTGTGCCTCTGTGGGGTTTTGATTTGGTATTCCAGTTTACTGGTGACGTTTAATTGGAACGGCGCGAGTGCCGTGTGTTTAAGGCATGCACGCCCAAACTGTCCCCGAGTCCAGAAATAGTTCTTGCTTCGGTCCCGATGGGTCAGGATAGTCTTTAGCTCCCTGCAGTTAAATAAAAGGCATATAAATAGGAAAGATTGCACATATCTGAGATGTGATTGTTAAAGCAGCAACGATTTTCATGAAAATATTTCTGCGTGACGCATCTGACTTTTTAAACTTCCTATGCAGCTTACTGCACAAATTCGCACGTAGCAGATTCTCTGCTCGGTCACGGCATCACGAGCCCATACCACACTTGGAAGGAGTTTTATCTGAAAAGTCGGACGGTTAAGATGTATGTGCTAGAAAACTACATTTTAGGACAGCAACCCACTTCAACACTTCCGGGGTCTTGCTAAAAAGTTCAGTTCTCCCTGGTCGATTTTCAAAAATTGTGCTAACTCGGCAAAGCGCTGGAGTGTTCCTCTGCTACTGTCAAAAGCTTTCGCATCTTGACTGTCGATCCTTAATAAAGCGGTTAAACGCACGCGTCTTTGGCTCCTATTGTATTGAGCGTCAACCCTGTCTGTACAAATTGGATGTTTATAAACGGATAATTTTAAAATGCAATTAAATGACATTGAAGTCTTCAAATTTTAACAGCAATTCTGAACACCCTTCTGTGAAAATCACGTTACGCTCACTATTCAAAAGGTTATATTTACAACGCGGCAATGCACATTTAATCACTTACCACTAAAGGTATGGAGCAGATGAGCACAACCGCAGACGTCGCGATGAGGAGGATCACCATCTGGATTTCTGCCCCAGCCAGGCGACTAAAGCTTCTCCTTCTCCGAAACTCTGCGATTCTGCCGGGATCCGTTCCCAGGGATGTCCTGCGCACAAACTTCCTATGCATCCTAACCAGAGCCCCGCACACGAGGATGTTGCACACCACGGTGACCAGAATTAAAAAAGAGCTGAAGCCTGCGTACATGTAAGAGAAGGCGGCGTGGGTGCTCACGTTACTCCTCCAGTCCACAAAGCACCAAGTGTCCGGGTATTGCTTCACCGCTGTTCCGAATCCCATACTCGGTAGAGCGCAGAACAGCACATTGGAAACGTAGATCGCTATTAGCGTTAAAACTGCCAGCTTCTTGTCGACATAGTGGTTGTAGAAATAGGCGTGATTGATTGCCATGTACCTCTCTATGGACATGGCGCATATGATGCTGAATCCGGCAAGTCCAAAGAGGAGGAGAATGAACGCGCCGTACTGGCACAGCGCGTCTCCACCTGGCCAGGTGCCTTTCACGTAAGTGGCGATGGTGACCGGGCTTACCAGAATGGTGCCCAGTAAGTCAGTAACTGCCAGCCCGCACACCAACGTGTAAAAAGTGGTCTCCTTCTGCTCTTTCTTCGATTTGCAAAGGACGACTATGGCGATCATGTTGCCAACCACCCCCAAAATAAACATAATCACCGGGATGGTGGGATCCATGTTGGAACCGTGAGAGTAGCTTGTAGCGTTACTGCCGTCCATTGTTGCTTGCTGTACCTGGTGAACGTTCTATGAAGGATAACGAAGTAACATCAGAACATTGCACCACTGTTTGTTATTTGTTTCCTTTCTAAATATCCAGAGTTTCTGTAAATGTATTCGTAATAAATAATGATATCAATTAATGCAAAGGGACGCGGACACACGAGCTAAAGTTTGAGCACCTGGTCTTCGGGATTATCCCACGGTGAAACAGATTGCCCGTGTAATCCAACATGTCGAGACTGTGGGGGCTGTCAAAAAATCGATTGATATACAGTCCATCGTAGCAGCAGCAACAGAAGCATTCCTTCAGGGCGCTTTCTTTCAAGCTGAACTTCTTGGCACACTAGTTGAACAACCGTCTTCTTCCTCGTCGTCTTCTTCGTACATTCCCAGCAACTTGCTTACATTTCACAGATGGCGTATTCTAGCCCTTAGCTAGCCTCAGCGCTTCGGTGGGGAATAGCAAAAGTCAGATTAGCACACCCTCCGCATGTGTGACTCACTTTGGTTTGAAAAGTTGCACAAAAATCAGTTCCTCTTTAGAATGGCTCTTTCGGAGCCCCGCCCACTATACTTTTATTGGCTACCTATAATTTACAAAGGGATGTCCCGATAACGAAGGGCGCAGTTCAGTCAGGGAGCGCTGGGCACCTGGGCGATCGCAGGACTCCACTAAGTTGTTACGCTGCAGTCGAGTTGCTCCGAGTGCGACATTTTGGTCACCTAAATTTAGCAAGGACTAAAACAACAACGATGGGGCGACACGGGAGCGCGGCTCGGTAGTTGTTAGTGCGAAGTTGCCCACGGTGGTTTTCTTCCCACATCCACGAAAGGTCTCCTGGGGGGGGGGGGGGGTTGTAGACCTGCTTTAGTGTGCCCCCCTCGTTAAGACGCACACTGACACAAGGAGCAAAGTGGTCGTGCAAACACGCGGCAGAATGGTAATGTCTAAATTATGCTAACAATGTACAGTAGTATTTTTATATAGTGATATTTGCGACAGTAATATTATCGTAAAGAAAGGGCGTGTGGCTAAGCTATAAAACGAAGAAGGAGATACTTTTGTTGGGGTAGCGTTGTATGTGCGGCATTCAATAAACGTTCAGGTCTTCAAGATACTTAACTCCGACTGGACATTCGGTTATGACAGTATTAACTCAATGTCGCATTGTTGTTACTACAACAAAATAACGAATCGCCTAAATGCTAGAATTACGTAAATAAAAGCATTAAGGGCACCAGGAGCAATAGTACAGTGAGATATCAAAAATTTGACATTTCATAGTTGCACGGATTTGAAAGGAATCAGCCAGGCACATGCGCATACAGTCGAACAGGACGAGGCGCGCAATCTTCAGTTCTGTTTAGTTCGTTTTTGTATAGTGCTCTTCACCGAGTGCAAGCGCACAGCACTGTGATCATTTCTCAGGTAAATTGCAAGAATAGATTTTACAAATGACTAAATACAGAATTAGAATACATCAACACACATGTTTGTTAAAACCGGTCCTTGCCTTTCGCCCATTACTGCACCGGGATAAGGTACGCCCCCATTCGGTAATAGAGTCCGAGAATTTTATGTACAGCAATAATAATATTACTGAAATAACTTACGCACGATTCTCACCATATAAAAGCGCTATGGAAAATGAGTGCTGGATTTGAGACTAAAGTGCACTTCTCGGCTTACTCTCTTTGTTGATGCGCTATACTCTTCGCAGCCACAGCAATGCTCTCATTTAATTCATATGCTCATCTTAGCTTTGCGCTCATTGTGTTCTCTTCACTTATTCTCTACTACTTGGATGTTGCATATATACACATGCCTATTTTTTTCTACGCTACTTGGGCTGAGCAAATCAATTAAACAACCTAATTAATAAATACACGAGGCAGCACGGTGGCTCTCACCTTCAGGGTCCCTCGCGCTATGCCCACGTCTGCTTGTTTTTCTCGCCCGACTTTTCCCCTACAAAGCTATTTAAGTTATTTGACTAATAATTCGCCCAGTATGAGTGCGCACTGGCCCATGATTGACAGTGCCATGCATCTGAGTGAGGCTCAAACCCTGGATTTGTTCCTAACTTTGTATCCCGGGCTGCTGTTATAGCTTCTAGATCTCTGCAACCCTCAACTGGATGATGTGGGCTTGATAATGGATTGATGGATACTATGATTGCTGGGAATGACTCCAATTGCCCCATGACCCTGCTCTGGATTAAGCTGATTAGGAAGATGGATCAATGAATGGTTACATAATTCAGTATAAAATATGACAAAAAGAGCTGGAGAGAAAACAGGGCATGTTAATTTGAGTTACTTTTACTAAAGTTTATTTTATATATATATATACTTTTTCTAATCCAGATAAATTCAGACTAGGGTCACAGGGGTGCTGGAGCCTATCCCAGCTGGCATAGGGTACAAGGTAGGAACAAAGTCTGGACAGAATGCCAGTCCATCGCATGGTAAATACACACACACAACAAACACACACTAGGGCCAATTTAGTATTGCCAATTTACTCTTTGGACAGTAGGGGGAACACAGAGCATCCAGAAGAAACCCACACAGACATGGGAAGAACATGCAAACTCCACGCAGGGAGGACCCAGGATGCGAAATCTGGGCTTGTTACTGGGAGGCAGCAGTGCTATCACTGCATCACCATGCCACCCATAATATCTATCTATCTATCTATCTATCTATCTATCTATCTATCTATCTATCTATCTATCTATCTATCTATCTATCTATCTATCTATCTATCTATCTATCTATTGTGGAAGAATAATTGTGGGTAGCATAGCATTCATCTTAAAGAAATAGCATAAAGGGTTAATAAATGCCAGAAACCTGTTCAGGCACACCAGGAAACCAGATAAAAGTCAAGTGAACAGCAAAAAATGTACACTGAAATGTAAGAATTGGTTTAGGAAAAATACTGAGATGGTCAAATAAAGAATGTACCAGAAGAAAGGTTGTTGTAATATACAAAATGAAGTGAAGGATGACTAAGAGATGACTAAGAAATCAGCAGATGTCCTATAAACGAGAATGGACAATTATTATACGCACAGAAATTTCAAGGGTGGTAGCTGAACTCAAAAGGTATAAGAAGAACCAGAATATAATATAATAGACTTTTATTTTATATAAATCATTTGGGTGTAAACCAATGAACCAACCAGAGTAAAATGTACGCATTGATTGACAGTGTATGTAAATTCAGCAGTTTGTAAAATGAACGTTTATTCTTTGTTTCTCTGATTATTCTGACCATACTGTAACGGACTGCTTTTGAAGATGCTCCCTGTATGGCATTTTGCCGAGGAGTAAATAAAAGATACAATGAACAGCGTTTTTCCTGCCTGATAGCTGATTTGTCCTTTTAGGGGACATTTCTTTCTTTAATAGGATGTTATATTTCTACCACACTATCTATCTATCTATCTATCTATCTATCTATCTATCTATCTATCTATCTATCTATCTATCTATCTATCTATCTATCTATCTATCTATCTATCTATCTATCTATCTGTCACTAAAAGGTCTGTTACTAAAGAAATATAAGAAAATAGCAGTATGAAGATTGACATAGTGTTTATTATCGGAATATCAAATAACAAGAAATGAGCGGTGCCTGTTCTTTCAAATGGGTCTTATGAACTTGAAAAATTATTATAAAGAGAATTTAAAATATTGCATGTATGGGGTCCAGATTTATTACAGAAAAAGTTGGTTATGGTAACCCTTGATGATTGTGATTTTTAAAGTAAATAAAGTACAAAAAATGGGCACAGGTGTTAATACTTGACAAGGAATGTTCACACAGTGGAAACAATAGAAATATATTTCAGATTTTACATCCTTTTCTGAACCCTTTCATTCATCCGTTCTTGTAATGCTTTTATCATATTCAGGGTTTATAGAGCCGGTAGCACTGAGTGCACAGTAGGGTGCAGGAGTCTGACTGGTGCCAGTCCATAACTCATTCCACTGTGCCAATTTAGTTGGAAAACCTGGAACAAATACAGACGCAGGCAGAACATGCAGAGTCTGCCCACTTAGAGAGTCACCCAAGCTGGGGTTTTATGTTGGCCTGTTGAAGCTGCATGGCAGTATCTCTAACTGCTGTGCCACTGCACTACCTTTATTTGTACATGTAAATACTGTATTCTAGAAAAGTATGAAAGTGGTAAATGTAACATCTGCAAACTGAACATGAGGACGAGGTTTTCCAGGGTTTAATTCTTTTAATCTTTTTTTTTTAGCTTATACTTTATGTTTTGCATTGTGTTGTATTCATTCATGGTGTTTTGGAATGCCGCATATTAAATTAAACACATAAAGTAACCCCCTGCCCCCTTATTTTCATATTTATTTCATGCTCAGGTTACAGTCAGTGTCAAATTATGTAAGCAGCAGGGCTTGAGTCAGACTGTGGTTGGAATTCAACTTGACTACTGGTCTCATATGCTTATTTCCATCCAAATGTCCATTATCCATTATCAGACCTGCTTTATCCAGCTCCGGGCTGTGGTGCCTGTAGGCCATCCTGGGGCAGCGCTGGATCTGAGGTGTGGCGGCGTGACAGTTCTTCACAGGACGCACTCACGCACACACCCTCACTCACTTACGCAGAGCTGACATACGTTTGGAATGTGGGAGTAAAAACTCACAAGCACATGGGGAGAACATGCACACACCTCATGGGCAAGTGAGTAGGCCGGGACTGGAATACAAAACTCAGAGCTGTGAGGCATCAGCGCCACTAGTCACTGTGCCACCCTGCTGCCTTGTGTAAACGATACTTTTTAAATATTAGTCTTTTGGGTAGCAGTTTTATGTACTAGGGTGTAGTACCGTGTTAGCTATTATGGATGTGTTGAGAAGTCAAGTAAAATGACACTTTTTATTGGCTAACTAGAAAGATTACAATATGCAAGCTTTTGAGGCAACTCAGGCCCCTTCTTCAGGAAAGATCTAAGATGAGTTGCCTCAAAAGCTTGCATATTGCAATCTTTCTAGTTAGCCAATAAAAGGTGTCATTTTACTTGACTTCTCACCACATCCACTATTTTATGAAATTCAATTTTAAATTTGGTCATTCTGCAGCAATGTTAATAATATCCCTCTGCTCATGTACTGCACTGGCACCATTCTCATCAAAATGGCTGAAAAATTGTCCTGCCAGATCTAAAAGACGAGGAACCAAAATGTCCTGCAATCAGGGCTGGCACCACCATGAAGGCGAATTAGGCATTCACTTAGAGCGCAGATCATAGTGGGAATGGGGGTGGTCAGCTGCATGGGTTAGCTACAGAACTGTCAGTTGGCACAGTAGTGCCTTTCACATATCTATCTATCTATCTATCTATCTATCTATCTATCTATCTATCTATCTATCTATCTATCTATCTATCTATCTATCTATCTATCTATCTATCTATCTATCTATCATTGTATAGTGCCTTTCTATTATCTATCTATCTATCTATCTATCTATCTATCTATCTATCTATCTATCTATCTATCTATCTATCTATCTATCTATCTATCTATCTATCATTGTATAGTGCCTTTCATTATCTATCTATCTATCTATCTATCTATCTATCTATCTATCTATCTATCTATCTATCTATCTATCTATCTATCTATCTATCATTGTATAGTGCCTTTCATTATCTATCTATCTATCTATCTATCTACTATCTATCTATCTAGTCTATCTATCTATCTATCTATCTATCTATCTATCATTGTATAGTGCCTTTCGTTTATCTATCTATCTATCTATCTATCTATCTATCTATCTATCTAGTCTATCTATCTATCTATCTATCTATTATTGTATAGTGCCTTTCATTATCTTTCTATCTATCTATCTATCTATCTATCTATCTATCTATCTATCTATCTATCTATCTATCTATCTATCTATCTATCTATTATTGTATAGTGCCTTTCATTATCTATCTATCTATCTGATCTATCTATCTATCTATCTATCTACTATCTATCTATCTATCTATCTATCTATCTATCTATCTATCTATCATTGTATAGTGCCTTTCATTATCTATCTATCTATCTATCTATCTATCTATCTATCTATCTATCTATCTATCTATCTATCTATCTATCTATCTATCTATCTATCTATCTATCTATCTATCTATCTATCACTGCCACTGGCACTGCCTGCGGTATAATAACCACAGAGACTAGTGTCAGTAATTATATGTATAAAGTCAAATCCATCCGTCCATTTTCTTACCCAGTTAATAGTTAACTTGTTGTCTGTGAAAAAAAAAAATTGGAAATTCAGAGACGGATATCTTGTAAAATAACGGAATAGATTTTGTTTTGGAAGCAAACATTGTTTAGATAAAAAAGTAACTGGCAAAAGTTAAAACCTTCATGTTGTGTCTGCTACCATTCAGTTATTATAACTCTTCAAAGAAGAACTAAAACGTATACATTAACGTGCAGCACAGTTTGTTCTTTAGCTCTCTTGCTTTTATTAATGTCATTAACAATATATATATATATATTTACACCATTCTGCTGAGTATTAATCACATTATTGTCAGTACTGGGTGGCACAGTGGGTAGTAAGGATCCTGGGTTCAAATCCTGCGCCTGGATATTGTCTGGGCAGTCTGCACATTCGTCTTGCCATGGGTTTTTCTAAAACATGGTAAACTAAAACATAAACTAAAATAATCATACATCTAAAATTGTTGTAAACCAACTCTTTATTACCAGGGCTTGAAGGGGGCTGATAAGCACCAGCATTTCCCGGTGTGACCTTTAAGGAATAAACCCCCAATCTGCTCTACAATACAATGTTTGAATATCAGCCCAATGGAAACTCCAGAGGGACATCTCTCTGATCTGATGCGCGAATATCAGCCCCCCCAAGCTACCAGAAAAATAAGCAGAACCCCCCCTCCCCCCGTAGGACCACCAAAGCTCAAATCTGGAGAATAACTTAGAAGCCAATTGTGCACTGAATTGTGCTCTCTTGCTTTTATTATTTATATCATTACTAATATATAGTTTGTATTTACACCTACCATCTGTGTATTGAGGGGCGGCACGGTGGCGCAGTGGGTAGCGCTGCTGCCTCGCAGTTGGGAGATCTGGGGACCTGGGTTCGATTCCCGGGTCCTCCCTGCGTGGAGTTTGCATGTTCTCCCCGTGTGTGCGTGGGTTTCCTCCGGGCGCTCCGGTTTCCTCCCACATTCCAAAGACATGCAGGTTAGGTGGATTGCCGATTCTAAATTGGCCCTAGTGTGTGCTTGGTGTGTGGGTGTGTTTGTGTGTGTCCTGCGGTGGGTTGGCACCCTGCCCAGGATTGTGTCCTGCCTTGTGCCCTGTGTTGGCTGGGATTGGCTCCAGCAGACCCCCGTGACCCTGTGTTTGGATTCAGCGGGTTGGAAAATGGATGGATCTGTGTATTGATCACATTTTTTGTCAGAATTGGGTGGCACGGTGGTGCAGTGGGTAGTAAGTATCCAGGGTTCAAATCCTGCGTCCAGAAAACTTTTCCGTGTAGAGTTTGTACGGTTTCTTTGTGTTACCATTTATTTATTTATTAATCATAAACTAAACCAAAATAATCATACAACTAAAATAAACTAATCAATCCTAACCTAGGGCTTCAAGTGGGTCGATAAGCACCAGCACTTTACCATTTTTCGCCGCTGCGTACTGGTAGTAAATGGTTGCGTTCCGGCACTTCCCAGTGTGCCAAACTGCACTACAATGCAACGTTTGAATATCAACTCGATCGAAACTGCAATGGGACAGCTCTCTGATCTCATGTGTGAATATCATCCCCCTCCAAGCTACGAGGGAAACGTAGCGGACCCACCCCTCCACCCCGTAGGACCCCCAATGCTCGAGTAAAATCTGGACGATAAGTTACAAGCCGACAAAAACAGAGTGCATCGACAATGATTTGCTTTCACAAGCACTGATCAAAACTAAAACACTGACATTAATGTGCAGCACAGTTTGTGCTTCAGATCTCTTGCTTTTATTATTGATGTCATTACCAACATATAGTTTATACCGTCTTACTGTGTATTAATCATGTCAGTGTTGGGAAGCACAGTGATGCAGTGGGTAGTCGGTATCTTGCGTTCAAATCTGGGCGTTGCTGTCAGTTTTCCTGCCACATCCCCAAAGTCGTGCAGATGTCATCAATCGGAGATTCCACGTTGTCCCCTATTAGAGCGGATAGAGCCCGAGACGCACTGACGCCCCCTGTCCAGTGCTGTTTCGTTTCACTGACAAGTTTAATTATGCGGGGTTTGTTATACTATTATGATATGTTACTATCAAAGTTTTGTGTTTTGTGGCTTGAGGTAGTGGTAGAGTGTTCAACGCGGTTGATGCCTAGAGATCCACTGCGCTGATTCCAATTCTTTATTTCAGAATTTGGGCACTTTATACTTTTCTAGCGTCCTGTTTAAATAACATGCCACTTTGTCTTATCTCTGTGAGAGCTCCTACTTGTATTTGTTATGTACCTTTTGATCACCTGATATTATGTAAATGTAAATCCTTTAAAAGCAGCTGTATGCGCGAGAGGTATTTTGGTACGCTTAGTCACTTTTAATAGAGTGTACAGTACAATATTTATATTATGAATCACTAAATCACAACTTATGAATGGATTCCTTTCCACGTGATTCAGTTTCTGTTTGAAGATTTTTCCGTGGAACATACACTTCACGGGGTATACGAGGCTCCCCGTGCTGCAGATCCCCGTTTGTGCTTAACGCCGATGAGTCACGGGCTTCTCCTTCACCAGAATCGCCCGCCCCTGCTCAACACGCCTCTTCTCTTTTAGATACGACAGAAAAGGTAGGCGGTGCCCATCAATAAACCAGCCAATCAGATGAAACCTGCTGAGTTACGTATTCCACAGCCGCCCCAGAAGCTGCGGCAGTCCTGCACCGATTCTCTGCTTGAGAAATCGAAACGAATTATTATTAAGATAATTTGATCTGACAAAGGCTGCCCACTCTAATCTTTCTTCCAGACGTTTCCTGTGTTGGATGAGGCGTTCAGGTTTGCTTACTCTGGAGGAACTGAGATCAAATTCCCCCTCTTCAGGTCCTCAAAAAGCCAATTGATGCATGTCTGTGTTCTCGTTTACTAGGCTAATCTATGACCTAGATGGCAACAGAAGTGTCTGGAGAAGTTCTTAGGCTACTTTGATTGGACACAGTGGCGACAGAGATCAGTAACAAAACTGTTAAGGTGACTGAGGGCAAAAATAGTTGTCACTTTGGGATAGCAAAACATATTGTTACTCAGAAGTACTTTGTTTGGATCATCGACACATTAAACTTGATTCCGGCCCAGAAAACCTGCATGGACTGTGGTCATGGTGTTACTATTATTATTTTTTTCATGGGGCACCCACAAGTGTAGCCATTCTGCAGGTGGAAAGTGTTTCACAGGGCAGTAGAAATTAACTGCAGCACCTGCTGATATCCCATGAATACAATTACAGTTTACAGTGGAGCGTTTGAGTAAACCGCTGAACAGCATTCTTCCTGCCAGGTCTGTGTGCACAGGAAGGTTGGGTTGGCTGCTGATCATCTGTCATCACTTTAGCGCGCGCACACCACACTCACCCCTACAACGTGTTCAGGATGTTATGAAGAGAAGAATCCAAGGGTGTTGTCTGAACTCAGTCAACAGGTTTCTTGCCCTGAGGAAGAAGAGACATAAGTGCTACTGGAAGATGACGAAGGTGCCTAACAGTTCAGGGAAGGCATAAAGCCAGTAGTGACCTAAAGCAAATGTGACCAACAGCATATCAGGCCTGAGAGGGCAGACCCCAGAGACTAATAACATTGTAATATACCGTCAAGACCCTGCAAAGCCAGTTTTGGCTTGAAGCTATTATGGCTTCCAGGGTATCAGGCCAGAAATGTCGACTGCAGGGGGTAATAACATTGTAATATAGTGGCAAGGTCCTGCAACATCAAATGAGGGGGACTTAGGATTGGGGGCAAGCATAAGAGGACTAACCTGGGCTTGTAGGGGGACAGAGTGTAGTGTAGTTTAAGCAAGTGAAAATTTTAGAGTCTGCTCCACTTCTACCAGTTTTTCTCGTAAATTCATAGCAAATTCTCCATGGTTAAATTCGCTCTTATAATGTTAAATGAAGTCTTAAATGTGGATATAGTTGAAGTTCATGTGAAGTTTATTGTCATGTGTAATCTGTGCAGTGAAATTCATCTCCTCGGAGCAGTTGACACAAATACAATGTTAAAAAAATAAAAATTGCACTTAGCATGCAACATATCTAAACAATCATATACAATATATGCACAATGTACAATGTATTTGATATGTTACAATATTTAGATTCTTATGTTTGACTGCTCAACAGCATTATGACTTGTGGACAGAAATGTGACGATGCGAGTTTGCTGCATGCTCCCGTCTGCTGTCCGGGAGCCCTTAAACCCGACACCGTCGGTAATGCTACCGATGAGCTAAGCAGTGAGGCACAATGATGGAGCAAGGAGATGGTGTACTAAAATACCAAGTGCTTTTATTAAAACAGAACAAAAGAAACAGTGTTCAAATTAAATAAAGTGCAGTGCTTATCAAAGTCTTCATTAAATAAATAATCCATTAAAAGCAAGTGAAAAGTGGAGGTTAAAAATATAGAAAACCAATCCTTTAACAACTGAGGTTAAAACACAATGCAGGAAGCAATCCTTTAAAATACAATTCAAAGCCCGGTGTCTTCTACCTGGTGGCTCCCCTACTTCTCCCGTCTGGACTTCTCAATAGGGGAGTCGCCCTACATGCAGCTGACCTTCTCTTGTGCCTGCTTCAGCTGTTTGGATTGCCTCACCGATCCCTGGCTCTGGTAGGCTCCTCTAGACAGCAACTTGAGATTCCCCAATGACCAGGGCTCTCACGCTGGGGACACCATGTCCCAAGTCCCGACTCCCGCTGCCTTCCGCAGCCTTACGCGGAGAGTCATCCGCTCCTTCATCACTGGTCATTCCCGCTCCATGATCACTCAGTGGGAGCGACCACTACTACTACTCCCCGGGTGTCGGCCCAACACCCAGGCTCACAGTTCAGCTGCACGCGAGCCTGCACTCGCTCGCTCACTCTCCCGCACCGACTTTCTCCTCCTGCTGCTTCCTGCCTTCTCCGGCAACCTCCGTTCGTTATTTCCTTTTTTCTCTCCCCTAGCCGACTCGCGCTTCTGTTTTATTAAGAGGGCATGGCAGCTGTGGCAAATCAGCAGCCCCAGGAACAATCACAGATGCGGACTGTTTCTCACCTGTGCACTAAGGTGAAAAACACCAACATCGCGAATCGCCCTGAGAACCACTTCAGCCACACAACCACCATGCCCCTTCACCAAGCCGCGAGCACAGTGATTATTTATTTTAAAACTGGCCTTAGAACGGGAGCTGAGGACCCGCTATACCACAAGAAACTGTCCCAGAATCCACTGGTGTCAGTGCCCATGATCCTGTAGAGAGCAGTGAGAAGAGCAGCTGTGCAGGATGGCTGAGGTCTTTAATAATCCTGTTGGCCTCTCTAAGGCAGCGAGTGTTGCGTATGTCCTGAACAGAAGGTAGATAGGTTTCAATAACATTCCCTGCCTTCAGGGCTTAATGATCTTGAGCAGAGAAAGTGCCACATCAGGAACGTGATGAACCCAGTGATGATGGACTCCACTGTGCACCTGTAAAAGTTTATGAGAACAGATAGAGAAATAAATGCAAACCGCTCTCAGACGTTGGAGGAAGTGGAGGTGCCGGTTAGCCTTTTTGACAAGGCCCAAAATGTGTTGTGTCCACTTCATTTCATTAGTGATAGTCAATTCAGGAAATTTAAAGCAGGTCTCTCTTTTAACAAACTTTCTCTCTGATGTAGATGTCAGTGTGATCTGCCTCCTGCTTTCTGGTTTATGACCATCTCTATGGTTTTGCTGACATTGAGGGTGAGATTGTTGTTCTAGCGTCACTGAATCAGCAGGTGGACCTTTTCTCTGTAAGTTGTCTCATCATAGTTGGTGATCAGGCCTATGAGGGTGGTGTCATTTAAAAATTTAATGATGGAGCTGGAACGGTGTCAGTGCGACAGGGGATAGCAGATCAGACAACGCTGAAAAAAGGTTCGGGTACAAGCTGAGTTAATAAACCAAATGAAAATTACAGGCACTCAGGCACACAAACAGAAAATAAAGTGGAATCAGACCACGTTAAACACTTGTGTGCATCATCAGAGTTCTGCCCTTCACGATTTTTGGGTCAACATCTGACGCCACCTTCTGGGAGCTGACCAGTTTTATGGCATCTTTACTCGAAGTAGCAGAGCCTGGGACATGGCAGTTTCTTTATTTAAATAATTGCATTTACTGCATTAAACAGATATTTGGGATCAGTGGCCAGGACAGGTGGGGTTCGATCCACCGGGCCGAGGCATGATCCTGGTATTGCAGAACGTCTTGGAGTAGATCTCAACAAAGGTGGTGCTCCAGCCATTTAACTAAGGATTAGGTAGCTAGGTAGTTAGATATGTTAAAAAGCAACAGTGCCGAAGAATCACAGCTTATTATCTTTGGCCAATGGAAATGAGGTGTTAGCTTTAGTGAATGTTTAACACTCATTTCATTCTAGCGTCTTCCCTTTTTCTTATTTTTGTTTCTCATTTCAAGCACGTCTCCTGGCTTTCTAGCCATCTTGCTGCTTTCTCCCTAAGGTTACTCCAACCTGGTGAAGTCCCAAATGCAAGAAGTGATTTTCTCAGAGATACTCCACCATGCTGGCCACACCTAAGCAACTTTGCATCTTGGCATTTTCTTGGTTACATTAATGTCTCTGTTGGGTTCCTGACAGTTTCACATCTGATAGGCTTCTTCATTAAGGGTTGTCCATTTTATGTTAAGCAGTGTTTTGGAAACAGAAGGCATGATAGGTGGAGTTTGATCCCAGAAACAGAGCATTATTACCCTTAGAAATGTAGGCCTTTCATTTTCGGAAACTGCAAAAAACATCAAAGTGTCAGTGAGTACGATATTCTACCCAATCCAAAGGCAATTGGAAACTGGAAGAAACTCTAATAGGAAGAGATCTGGCAGACCGAAAGTCACGACCCAATCAGAAGACAAGTTGCTGACGGTCACCAGCTTACGTGATAGGCACCTCACAGAACAACAGCTTCAAGCTCAGATTAACACTGGTCAAAAAATGCAAGTCTCAGTTTCTACCGCGAAGAAGAGACTTTGTGCTGCAGGTTTGACAGGGTGAGTGGCAGTAAGAAAGCCATTCCCAGGTGGGAGACACCCCAAGGGAGAAAGCAGCAAGAAGGGCCAGAAAGAGAGGAGAGGTACTTGAAGTGAGAAAAAAAAAAAAAAATAAGGAAAAACATGAGAAATGAAGAGATGGTAAACATTCACTAAAGAAGACAACTCGTTTGCATTGGACACCTCCAGAAGTGGTTGACCTATCTGACAACCTAGTTACCTTTACCCTAGATAAGGGGCCAGTGGGACAGCTGATTTTGAAACTACTACCAGCTGTTCTACAATATTGGGACCAGGCCTCAGCTTTATTGAGTAAACCCCTGCCCCTCATCCCAATTTTGATCGCTGTTCCCAAACATCTGCTTAATATAAAAAGGACAACACTGAGATTGGTCTCATCTGTTATGGGAGATGGATGTCTGAAGCGGAACTCCATTAGCAGCGTTGTTATTTTTTCTCTTATTTTTTTATCATCCCTAGGCATTCTGTATTTACTCAACCCGATGGGGTCCTCATACAGTATTTGCAAGCATATATAAGCATGAGCTCAGAAAGAAACAGAAAAGAAAGCTAAAGTTTCTTCCAAGCCTAGACAGGCATCAAGTCCAAGTTCAATGTACGGCCTTTCAGAGGCTGACCTGGAGCAGACAAGTGAAAGCACAGATTCCCCGGGACCTGGCGCTGCTGCATCATCTCCAGCCAAGAGTGAAAGTGGGAGTGAATGTGCTAGTGAGTCAGGTCACGATACAGTAGCTCGTCAATTCCAGAATATTCATTGAAACTGAAAATGGGCTTGCCAAATGGGTGTTAAACATTCACTAACATTCACTAAAGCTAACACCTCATTTGCATTGGCCAACGAAAGTTAGCTATGATTGGCCAGCACCAACAGTGTTTAGCCTATCAAACTACCTAGCTACCTATTCCTTAATTAATGGGCTTGTGGGACGCCTTTGTTGAGAAGTACACCTAGAAGCTCTGCAATACCGGGATCAGACCTTGGCCCGGTGGAACGAACCCCACCTGTCCTGGCCACTGATCCCAAACATCCGTTTAATACACTACCGGTCAAAAGTTTTAGTACACTGCTGTTTTTCCAGTTTTTAAATCAGTTGAAATGCAAAGAATGACCTATAATGGTGAAATGGTAAGTGAGTAAACTACCAGAGGTGTAAATTTAAAGCTTAGGTTAGCAAAAAGGAAAAAAAAATTCAGAATATTACAAATGGGCCTTCTTCAGGGAACATCTGATAGGTTACAACCTACAGATATCCTGCAGCAATTAAAGTAAATGAAGCCTTGCAAGTTAAAGCACACAATTTGCACGGGTGTCCCAGCTTCTGTTGAGTACTTAAAAAACCTTTTGTCTGTCTTAACGCAGAGTTGGAAAAAACTGTGTTACTACACCCTCTGAAGTACGACTTGGGCAATATTACACTGTAGAGAGTTGAAGGTTCCAGTGATAATGGCCATAAATGGCAATTAATGGATGACATGAGACAGAGCATTATTACCTTTAGAAACGTAGGCCTTTCATTTAGGGAAACTGCAAAAACATCAAAGTGTTAGTGAGTGTAGTGTCCTACCCAATCCAAAGGCAATTGCAAACTGGAAGAAACTCTGATGGGACAATCTCTGGCAGACCGCCCTGTCAAACCTGCAACACAAAGTCTCTCCTTCACGGTAGAAACCAAGACTTGCATTTTCCCGCCAATGTTAAACTGAGCTTGAAGCTGTTGTGCTGTGAGGCGCATATCACATAAACTGTTGACTGTCAGAAACCTGTCTTCTGATTGGGTCGTGACTTTCAGTCTGCCAGATCTCTTCTTATTAGAGTTTCTTCCAGTTTCCAATTGCCTTTGGATTGGATAGGACACCGCACAGAACCCAACAGAAACACTAGTGTAACCAAGAAAATGCCCAAGATGCAAAGCTGCTTAGGTGTTCCAGGCTCGCGAGGAGTATATGACAACGCGTTTTCTTTTTTATCTCATTTCAAGCACTTATGCTGAGGCCACAGGTCCTCTGCTGGCTTTCTGTCCTGCTTGCTGCTTTCTCCCTGAGTGTGCCTCCAACCTGGTGAAGTCCCATGAGCGAGAAGCGACTTTCTCCAAGTTACCTGTCGGGCTGGCCACACCTAGGCAGTTGCATTTCCTTGATTATGACTGTGTGTGCGGTTGAGTTCCTGTCAGTTTTATGTTTTATAGGCTTCCTTGTTTGGGGTTGTCCTTTTTATGTTAAGCTGATGTTTGGGAAAAGTGATCAAGACTGGGATGAGGGGGGTTTTACTCAGTAAAGCTGTGGTCTGATCCCAGTATTGTAGAACAGCTGGTAGTAGTTTAAAAATCAGCTGTCCTACTGGCCCCTGTGATGGTCTCAACCAACACTACTCTCAAGAGCAAGTAAACCATAACTTTCATCTTTTTGCTGGTCTCCTTTCCAAGTACTGGCATGATTAGTTTCAGATTGGTTACTTGCTCTGGAGTGCAGTTGGTATGGCTGCTCTCAGGACTGCTTTATGATGCACAAACTGTAGATAATTATGTCTATTTGGAACATTCTGTTTAATGTGTCCCAGCACTTCATCACAAGTGGAGTGGGTGCCACGGGTCTGTTGTTTTCATAAGTACACTTTCTGGTGTTAAATTATCATGGGCAGTTTTATGTTATGTGTGTGTTAAATTAATTTCTGCTGGAAAAACTGGGATATAAAATCTATTAATAAATAGCTCAACAAAGAACAGAAATGACATAAAACAAGACTTTGAACCCCAGCCTGGTAAGGAACCTGTTTATATATTTAATATAATATATTTCAAAGCTATCTTACCTAGTATCGTGTATGGTTATCTATCTATCTATCTATCTATCTATCTATCTATCTATCTATCTATCTATCTATCTATCTATCTATCTATCTATCTATCTATCTATCTGCTGTAGATTATATTTATAGGTTAATGAATTTTTTATTTAAGCATATTTTAAATTTACTCTAGTAATTATAAAGCGATGTGAGTATGAGAATTCCAGAAGTCTAGCATTTCTTAATTCTTAAAGAAACTGAAGACCTGTTTTAGTCATTTAACTAACACAAGTATTCATTCCTGTCATTTTCAATGTACATCAAACAGCCATTTAAATCGGTATCCAATTTCAGTAAACATGTTATTGTATAAATTTTACTTCAAATATCTGTATATTTTGGCAGCTGGTCCAAATGACCCGGTAGGCTTTCCAGAATGACTAAATGCTGCAGGGGTACGGTATCTGTTTGACATGTGGCCTGTCTTGTACCTTTATATTTTGTTAAAGGTCTATATGCCTAAAAAAAGAATTAATAAAAAAAATAAATAAATCACACTTTATCCTGCTTCATGGTGTGTATACTCACATGATGCTGTATGTCACTTAGGTCTGCAGATTTTTAGATAGATAGATAGATAGATAGATAGATAGATAGATAGATAGATAGATAGATAGATAGATAGATAGATAGATAGATAGATAGATACTTTATTAATCCCAAGGGGAAATTCACATACTCCAGCAGCACCTTACTGATACAAAAAAACAATATTAAATTAAAGATTGATAATAATGCAGGTGAAAACAGACAATAACTTTATATAATGTTAACGTTTACCCCCCCGGGTGGAATTGAAGAATCGCATAGTTTGGGGGAGGAATGATCTTCTCAGTCTGTCAGTGGAGCAAGACAGTGACAGCAGTCTGTCGCTGAAGCTGCTCTTCTGTCTAGAGATGACACTGTTTAGTGGATGCAGTGGATTCTCCATAATTGATAGGAGCCTGCTGAGCGCCCGTCGCTCTGCCACAGATGTCAAACTGTCCAGCTCCATGCCAACAATAGAGCCTGCCTTCCTCACCAGTTTGTCCAGGCGTGAGGCGTCTTTCTTCTTAATGCTGCCTCCCCAGCACACCACCGCATAGAAGAGGGCGCTCGCCACAACCGTCTGATAGAACATCTGCAGCATCTTATTGCAGATGTTGAAGGACGCCAGCCTTCTAAGGAAGTATAACCGGCTCTGTCCTTTCTTACACAGAGCATCAGTATTGTCAGTCCAGTCTAATTTATCATCCAGCTGCACTCCCAAGTATTTATAGGTCTGCACCATCTGCACACAATCACCTCTGATGATCACGGGGTCCATGATGGGCCTGGGCCTTCTAAAATCCACCACCAGCTCCTTGGTTTTGCTGGTGTTCAGGTGTAGGTGGTTTAAGTCGCACCATTTAACAAAGTCATTGATTAGGTCCCTATACTCCTCCTCCTTTTATGCTATGAAGTTACTTCAGAACCTTTCCTTATTTGTGGAAATTACTGATTTGCAGCACTAGGTTTTTGAAAAATTGTTAATTTTAAATTTTTGAGGCATTTGTACTTATTGTTGTCATTGGTGGATGAATGGACATTTTCTTGTGAGTGATTGGTACATTGTTGTATTTGTATTTAAAAGAATCAATGAGAGATGACTGTGAATAGCAGTGTCCTCTAAGGACTTTCAAGCAGCTATTGTTGACCATGTCCTAAATCATGGCCTGTCCATGTGTGTGGTTGGCCTGAGGGTGTAGCCTAATACATGATGCATTAGTTATTCTGACATTCATGAATGAGAATTCATAAGTCACCATGCTGCAAATGTATACTTGTTTATATTTGTATATTATATTTATTGTCGTTTCCTCCCACAGTCCAAAGACATGCAGGTTAGGTGGATTGGCGATTCTAAATTGGCCCTAGTGTGTGCTTGGTGTGTGGGTGTGTTTGTGTGTGTCCTGCGGTGGGTTGGCACTCTGCCCGGGATTGGTTCCTGCCTTGTGCCCTGTGTTGGCTGGGATTGGCTCCAGCAGACCCCCGTGACCCTGTGTTTGGATTCAGCGGGTTGGAAAATGGATGGATGGATATTTATTGTCACGCCTGCATGTCTGAGTATCACTATCCGAAATCTTCTCAGGTATGTGATACTACTGTGGGCTGAGAGAGGGCGCTGCAACTAATAGTCATTTTCTTCCTCCAGATATTCAAGAAATCACCCAGTGAGGACAACTGACCCTGTCCATTCATGTCCTGGAACTTCAAATGACAGAAGGTGGCATCATTATCGCAGAGACAACTGATGGAAGTAGCTCCAAGTCAAATAACCCATCGGCAGAACCAAGTTAATTAGAAACCACTCCACTACGTGGTGATTACTTTTGTTGTTTTTCTCAAAGCATTGTGCATTATTTTTTTGTTGGACACTATCGGTTAACTGGGAGGGCTGTGGTGGCTGCTTTGTTGGCCTTTCTTGACTTGGGCGACCACGGTATATAACTGAGTTTGAGAAGCACATATACAGCATTATGGTTTTGTGCGCTCCAGCAAATGTACACAGTAGAAATGCTCTCTTGTTTTCATAGAAATGCTCTCTTGTTTGGCTGGTGGGCAAGCTAGGGTGTTCAGTGTTGGACAAGAAGCAGCAATTTTTCAGATGTCATAAATGATCAGTGCCATCAGTTTGTGTGAAATACAGAAAGCTGTAATTGCAGAGAGAACCATCTTCTCAGATATTCAAACTGTTAGTATATCGACAAGTGATTGGGTGTTTTCACACCATTGAATAAAACAGAACAATATTCTTTGATAGGGAAAAGTGACAGGGTTAAAGAATTGAGTATGGACAGATAGGTTCCCTACATCACAAATGTAGGTGTTACAAACAAGTAATACATTCCTAATCATAAACTTCACTTTGTCTTCTCTGTTGTATAATGGAATAGGATTCTAATGCGATACAACACAGATTCATTTATATGTTGAAGAAACTCTCTTCAAAATATCAAAGACCAGGAGTTGTGCAAAGAATGTTATCGGGTGACAGCCCAAGTACCAGGCCAGAGAGGTGCAAACATTATCAAATGCGCAGCCATACCAGGCACTACTGTTCTGGCCAACATCCTAACATATGGGCCATGTAACGTGCCGCGCCTTATCACGTTGATGGGCTTTACAGACCATTCTTTATGTCTAAAGAGGACCAGGATGCCACACTGCTTTGTCATACTGGGCATATGGGACTTTGCATCTTTTTGACACTCATCCTCATTAACAGACTGGTTGCAGACTCATCTACATATGTCAATGGAGTCCTTTTCAATCATGGTCCTGCTTGCTCAGTCCTATGAATGATTTAGCATTGCATTGCACACTGCAAACACTACTGGGCCTGGTGGAAGCCCTTTACAGAGGTTATACTGACCCACTGCAGCTCCCCATCGCGGCACCCAAGAACCCCAACAGGGCTGTCCCATGGGACTGCAATTTCCAGCCTGCCCTGTGGATATTTATATGTGTGTCCCACCGGTGGCATGTTGCCACCTTGTGTGCGGCAGGAGAATATGACTTTGGGAAGCAGGCACCTTCTATCCTTCCATTGTGACCTCCTTTCCTGGCTAGAAACCAACTTCCATCCTGGTTGGATGCCCGTTCCTCTAACACTGCATTAACAATATATATATATATATACTGTATATTTAATATACTCTATAGCCCTTGAATAAGAACACAAGACACACCCTTGATCGTACAGTAACATAAAGAGTGATTGAGCAAGAGGGTGCATTTAATAAGAGAGAGTAGTCTATATGGAGATTTTAGAAAATTCATTTGTAATTCTGAGTAAGAACTGGAGATTACGGCATTACAACCAGGTCTCCATTTTGGAATACAGTATGAAAATGTTATAGAACTCAAATGAATAAACCCAGAAGTGAGCAGTTCAATGAACTGTTTCCTGCTAAGGTTAATGTCCAACAATGAGGAGCTGGGTTACTAGAAAAGGAGAACACCTACTCACTGAACTATTAAATGTTTTTTAGTTTTCTGATCTAGTAAAAATCTAAGCCTAAATAAATTCTAAAAATTCTCCTTCTCTTTCTACTTCTCTGTAAATTCTAAATTCTCCTTATTAAAGTGAATCTACAAAGAAATGCAGGGTGAAATGTCCATAACAGCTCAATATATGGTGCACAAGCTACGAGTATAACAACAACTGAAAGCACAAATGGCTACAGTTAACACATATTGGCTTTGGTTCCTTCTGCATGTTGGAGAAGTTGCAAAAGCAAAATCAATTACTGCTAAGGGTTTTTCACCAGTTTGTAGACTACCAGTATATTTAATGCAGGCCTCATTTTCTTTTGGCCAACAGAGGCTGGGTACATCAGGAATTTGGGGTAGAAAGGATTTTCCTTCTTTAAATGGTTCTGTTCACAGTTGTGTTTTGGTATATATGAGGTTTGTACCAGCAGACGTTGGGTCAACCAGAAATATCTGCACTATTATGCAAACATTTATGCACTTAGTGTTCAGACTTCCAGCACTGTACTCTTCCCACAAGGCTTACTCCATCTTCTCTATGCTCTCTTCTCTTTTCTCCATGTGGAAACTGGTGCAGGCTGTGCTCAAATATCTGAACACCATTGTAATGGTGGTGTTACCTAACTGAAATCATGAACTACAGAATCTGTGGGGTGGACTCCTTCTTGCCTATTACATTGTGTTTTTATTTCTTATATTGCCTATGGAGTAAGATTCACACCGAGTATCACCGAGGTGCATGATGGTGGATGGTGTGTAGCACAGAGCTTTGGGCCCTATACATCAGCAGTCTCTGTGGACCCCTTCCTCACCAAAAGCAAACTTTTCATTCCAGGCTTCAAGGCCACCCCCAAGGTTGGGCCTGGGTAACCGCTACCCTTTACCCCCCACTACAACACCCATGATAGTGGAGTGTGCACTTAAGAAATTCATTGTACTGTATACGTGACAGCAAATCTGAACTGAATTGATTATACTGCATTCTATTTTTATCAAAACCTTAGATGTTTGAAAGAACCAAGCCCACCTGTATGTTGACATTTAGTTCACAACGCCAATAAGCACTTGACGTTACACATTTTCTGTAGCATGTCATGTGCACACACGATGAAACAGTATTGGGAAAAGGAGAGAGGCAGATTATGTGATAGAGCTAAACCACAATTAAACAGATTGAAGTTCCCCAAACCACCAAATTTTGTAGCACATACTAAGTCGCTCTTGCTGAGAATATGGTAATAAAACAACAACTGAGAATGTTTTTGAGTGAATAAACGTAATTAGTAAGTTTCATTGTTTCTTGCTGGCAGACATTTACTCAAGTCCATAAAATGATGCAAGAGTTCTGGGCTGTTGATTTTGAAATCAATGTTGATGGATTTTGTGTGAGGCTACAGCATGAAGCTCAAAGAGCCAGTAAGGTGACCCCAAGTTAACGAGTCGGAAGAAGAAAGAAGGACAAGGCTACTGCATGAAGCTGAAAGAAAGCAACTCCATCACCAAAGTGAAACCGCCCGACAAAAGACAAACTCGCTTAGCCGCTAATATGCAAGTGAGGCAAGCACATCGGCAAAACGAAACCTACAAGGAGAGAGGAACTCGCTTACCCTCTGACAGACAAGGGGGGGCGAGTGCATCCACAAAATGAAACCGCCGTCTCTGCATTTCAATTTTTGTTTTGTTTCTGGGAGCCCAGGCTTTTTACAGCATGGGCTTACACAGCTAGTCTTCTTCTTATATAATATGCTACTATAGCTGTCCGTTTGTCTGTCCAAGATTTTAAATCACCTGTAGCTCGCACACCGTCCGATACTATGTGACCTCTATTGTCTGCTTTCAGAGTGATGGTTTTTATTCCTCTTCTTAATTTTATATTATTTTATTGTAGAGTCAATTCTCGGCAGCGGGCAGCAAGGCGGCCGTGCGGTACATGCGTATGGCTGCCATTCTCATTCCCTACCACCTTCGCCATCACTTCCCCTACCTCTTCATATCTTAAATCATTCTTGAGGCAAATTGATGACTTAAGTGCCAGCTTAAGTGAAAAAGTAAGGAAAACATACTAAGTAATTGCAACAAAAACACTGATTTAATCAGTTTTAACACGAAAAGGTGCTGATGAGAGAAGAGAAGAAGCGGGCTACTAGGGTGGAGAAAAGAAGAGCTGCTCAGGAAACAGCAAGCGCATCAACATCTGAGCAAATGAATGCTAAACATACAGAGAAAGAGTATGTACACTATAAGTCAAGTGTATTCACTGCACGTTATCATGCAGTCCACCGATACTGGTCCTTTAATAAAACACAGCGGCAACTAAGTTATCCAAGTTGTGATGTATTGTTGGCCTTTTATCTCATCTATATATATAAAATCCCTATGTGCGTCCAGGTGTCCGTGTGTGGGTGTCTTCTGATGAAGTGCGCATGTGCGGGGCACGGTGCGGCGTGCGATATTACTGTCAGAGAAAGTTAGAGGCGTTTTACGGAAATACAAACCAGTATTACTGCGAAAGGAAATTAAAGGTACACAATACAGTGCCGCATATTACAGCCACATACAAGCCAGTATTACTGTCAGAGGAGATTAAAGGCATATTACCGACGCGCACGCCTGTATTACCGCCAGAGAAAATTAAAGGTATATTACGGACGTACAAGATGGTATCCTTCAATAAGGGCACGCACAAAAAGGCGAACCTCAAAAGGGCGACCTCAATTGGGCGCAGTGAATAAAGGCGCGCGTAAATAAAGATCTGCACCTTTGTTGCTCTTCACATATTCCAGAGCCATTTGAACTAAATTATCTACGAACGCCTTTATTCGCCGCGCTCAATTGAGGTCGCCCTTTTGAAGCTCGCCTTTTTGTGCGCGCCCTTATTGAATAGAGCCGTACAAGACAGTATTACTGTCACAGAAAATTAAAGACACACAATACACGGCGGCAGCCCACGAAGAACGGTCAGCTCAGCAAGTAAACATCAACAAAAGAAAGGCTGAAAGAAAGAAAAATATGACCAACAAAAAGAATGAGGTCAAAGTCCCTTGCCATTTAATATAGACTGTTCCTACTAATGTTTACGCACTACTGTTCTAGCGCCCGTTATTGTAACGGGCTAAATGACTAGTTAAATAATATAAACCAAAATGAAATAATTAAGATGGTGAGAACTTGCATTTTTGTGGTCAAATATTTAGAGCAATGTAATATATTTAGCTTGTGTTTTCACAAAATAAAATTACAGCTTATCTTTAACTGCTTTTTTGTGTGAAACAAATAGGAAATCAACACTGACTTCATGTTTCTTTCAAATATGTCCAGCAAATTGAAATTAACACAATGAAGAAGAAAGGTGAGAAGATTTCCATTGAACCACAGCTAAAGTGTATGGACAGTGTAAAAGTGAGAGTGCAGGAGCGATATGGCAGCTGCGGTGGAGCAGCACCAAGAAAGCACATAACTGAAAAAATCAAATGTGGCAAACTGAATACTTTGGAGGGCTACAATCCACTGCTGAGGCGCAGGTAACTGAAACTCACGCTCATTACCAAAACCGGGAAGAAATCTATGAATAGCAGCAATGTTCTAATAGCACCTGAAGTGTTTCTTTCAGCTGTTTTTAGGATTTTTTTTGTTCAGTCGTGACTTTAATCCTCTAACTCAGTGTTAAAAAGCATTATTGGATATTTTCTGGCCCATTTACTCATCACAGTTAAGCTGTGGTAATGCTGTGCTCTTGGAAAAGAAAGCCTTTGTTCCAGGAAAGAGCTTTCTGCTGATTTAGCAGCGCCGTCTCGTACTTCAAGAAGATTTACAGTCCCCACTCAGAGTTGTAGAAGTGTTAATTATAGAAAATAATTTGCTTTATCAGAAGGGGCATGTAATGGACGCATAATAACAATCATTCATACAGCAGCCAGTCTTATATCTACTTGCTGCAAGAGACAATCGCTAACATCTGTAGTGCTGGAGTGTAGCACAGGAGGAAATGAATTAGATGGAGAGGCAGAAAGCATTCAGGGTGAGGGATAATGTGTTTAATCTGCTTTTGGAGAGATTAACGTCCCTGGAGTCATTTGGCAGTCATGTCATTTTGGAAGTGATGAAACAGGTACATGATTATTTTCATCATCAAGGGCACACACATCAGTCATCGTGATCCATTTTCAGAGCAAGCAAATAGAAAACAGAAGCAATGAGACACTGAAGCAGCCTTCAATTGTGCTCCTTCAGTTTATGACCCAAAGCTGCACTGATTCTAACACACATGCCATAAAGTCCCTGATGACACAAGTACTGTTATCTCATTACTTGAATTTTTTAGTAACCTGTTAACCAGTGCAACAAAGAGCCAAACAGATAACTCATTTTAAATTGGTGCTTTGATGTTGAGGTTGAAGAAATAAATGCAATGGTCTATTTTTAGAGATCCACTTCAAATAACTTATGCAACCTCAGCAGTCCCTACTCTCTAACTCATGGCAGTGGTTGTGCAAGCTACATCCTTCAAAAATGGGTCTTGTGCAAAATCTCAAAGTCGTTTTGATGAGGAAATCCATGAAAGGTTTCACATCTGCAAGTGTATTTGCTAGTATGTCATGCTATACTTAGCTAGGTGCATGCTAAATATAGAGTTTGTTACGTATGTATGGACTCTGCTGCCTCTGCAGTGATGAGGTTCACTTCTGTAATGAAACACGCAGAATGAGGAATTTCACCACTGATAGAGGGTACCCTTCTCATGTTGTGGACAGGGCCCTCAGTGAAGCCAGGAGTAGCCCTCGTAACATCCACTCCAATCCAAGAGGATCCTCAATAATAAAAACCCCACATCCTGCTGGCCTTCCCACTCCCCCTTAACATTCTATGTCTCTCAGAGGTCATTAAACAAAAGTTCCCCGTTTTGCAGCTTGATCTTTACATAAGAGTCTTTTTCTTCCCTTGATCTTCCGACAACCGCCTAACCTACGCAAACTCCTCGTATGCAGCTCACTTCACAGAGGAGAGCCACATTCCTCACCTGGCACTCTGAGCTGTAACAGGAGCTGCTGTGTCACTTGCAACTATGTTACCAACAATACCATTGTATCTAGCTCCTGTGGTAAATTCATTATTAAACAACGAGTATCTTTGCAGTCTAAAAATCTTATTTACTGCATTCCTTGTAGGAAGTGTCCTGCTGTCTACATAGATTAAACAGGGAGAAAGCTTGCAGATGTTCTGCTACAAGGTAAGTTGTAAAGGATCGGAAGAGAGATATTAATAGCTTGCAAGAGATTGAAACTGTTGAAAACCAAAACCAAAATTTTAGGCATGTGTGAAGTCAAAAACTAGAAGAAAGAGATCAAAGACCATAACATCAATAGCAAAATTCAGTGACAGAACTCTTTAGTGTAATCCAAACACTCTAGGATGTTCTTTCTTAATTACATGTTGGCTTTTATATCATTGTGCTAGTGATGTGACAATAAAACCATGCCCCTAGCTATTACAATGAGACAGAGCCCGTACCAAAACAAAATGGTGCTGCAGTAAATTTTAAATGATTTTAAACTACCTTAAATATTTATCAAGGAGTGATTTTAACATTAAGACTGTTTTCTTCATGGTTAAAAACCACCAGGAGCATCTTGTCAAAAGATGAGAAAAAGAGTCCAAAAAAGGTTTGGGGAAAACTCACGTATTAATTGATCCTGGCTGCAAAATAATTGATATTGTGTACAATTTTGTACATATTGGAGTCCAAAACAGAACTGACTGGTGAGGTTAAGATGGAGGGTTTTTAAAGTCAGTAAATGAGGTAATTATGACCAGAACCAGAAGTGACGTCAACAGGCTCATGACCAAGATTGGTGTCCTCTGGACCAGAAGTGGTGTCACCGGGCTCGTGACTGGAAGTGACGTCGTGGAGGTCAGGCAGAATTTCCCGTAACGGGTCTGCAGTGGAAACAGCGAAAGGATCAGTGCACTTTGCCACCACCCTGGTCTAGTGTGGAATTACCTTCCTTAACCATCCTATGTGATGTTTCTAAAATAAGGTGAATCACAACAGCAGACTGTTTCGGGGAGTACGTTTGAGCCGTTAAGATCAAAGACCTTACAAAGCCTGTTGTAGAACACCTCACATCCACTGATTATAACCACACTGATATCACAGTTTGTGTTCTTCCACAAGACTTCAAAGACATTTCTTAAAAGGAAACTGAAGCAGCTAAATTCATTCTCTCTCTGGGATCACGTATTTCTCCAGCTCTCAATGACCAATTAAGTTTTTAATCTCTCCTTTCATCCTCTTTAAGGGCTGCATTTTCTCACCTACTCTCACGTTTTCTCCTTTCACCTGCCCTGACTTTGTTCCCTCCTATGTTGTATGCTACCTGTTCTTTAGTTTTCAGGAGCACATGTGATGAAGGCTATAAAGCCAAAACGTTGGGTCTTTTCCTTTCTTTCCTTTTCAGCATGGAAAATCTTTAACTCATTTTTCATATGTACTGTATAGAATGTTCTTTTTTGATTTCTTTGTCAAGATATTTGTTAAAATATTAATTTTTCATTAGTCATGTATACATTTGTGACAACACTTTAATAGGGCACACTTAATGTAAAGTATTTACCCAGTAAGGGCCTTTTATTACAGTGAACTTACACTGCTTAGTCATACGTTACATTGTCTTTACGTAGGTGATTACTGAGTAAGTATGGCATTTCAACACTTTAATAAGAAGCGCAATGTAAAGTTGACAGTTTTATTAACAAATACACTTATTCTGCCCAAAGGCATGAAGAGGACCATAAGATGAAACGTTTATCAACCAGAAATGATGCGAAACCTTAAGACTAAACCTAATACACCAAAACCTAATCATAAGAAATCAAGGTCAGACAGAGAATCAGAAACCAGAAAGTTGAGAATGAATACGCTGTAAAAAGAAACAACAAAGTGAAAGAATTGGGGCAGCGTCTTGGTGACCCTTTATAATTTGATGGAATGCACAAAATGCAACATGCAGTAATTTGCAGAGACGTCTTTCCAGATACAAGTTCAGAACAGAACTGAGAACAAGATGGCCAGTTTCCGGGTTATACAGTTGCTCGACAGGAAGGGACACGTCCACAAGGGCGGATGATGGAAGTGATATCAGCAATGGAGTGGCTGTCAGTCCTTTGCTCTGCAGAGGTAGGAAGGGAAAAGGCATTAGATCACGGCTCCAACCCCTGGTTTGGCGGGTAATTACAATCACCAGAGCCCTTAAGCGTTCTTTCATGCGCATGCAGGTGATACCATATTTCGCTTGTTAGAGTTGCTCTTATCCAAATCACAGATGCTGAAAGAATCTTTAAGCTGGATCTAAAAGGTTGCAAATTCCATAGCAACTGGTAGTTGTGTGTCAGTAAAGGGCAGGGATGTGTGGTCAGGGTAGGCAGATGAGACTCTGTCATCATGAAAAGTAAAAAAAAACTAATAATGATAACATAAAATAAATATGTCCACTGGTCTGTGCTATAAATTTGTTTTCTATATGATTCCAATAATTTTGATAATTTTGATAATAATTGGCACATTTCCTGTTCAAATACAGGGGAGAAACGCGAGGTGCGGCAGTGACAAGCTGAGCCTCACCTCGGACTGCGCTCTCCCTCACACACTGAGTTGATGCATGCAATTGGTGTGTGCCTGCTGCTGCCTCTCTGTATGTCTCCAATATAGTGTTTGCAGACATGTTTATTATGCACCCTGACTTTCCACAGTCTGGCTAATATCTTTAATGAATGTGTGTGATATATCTAGTCTTGCTGATTGGACGTAAAACCGCAGTGAAAAGGCACAAGGTGAGGCAGACAATACCGTGCTGTACTGAAGGGGGCGGATGTGAGCCCAGCAGGTACTTGTTACTGTTCTTCCACACAGAGGCTCTAGTATGGTGGCCACAAAGGGCAAGTGACACAAAAATGAAAGGTGTGACGCACACAATTAAACAAGGTGACGTGCACATTCAAATGAGGTGACACATAAAGTTATATGTGGTGCAGCGCAAAATTAGAGATGGGGTGATGACAAGTAAAAGTGTATGGAAAGGGTAGGTACCTTGGCAAAACTAAAGGAAAACACTGATTGGTGGAAAGGTTTGTCTGTCAGTCCACAGGGAAAGTTTCTGGTTAAGTGGTGTGCTGAGAGTGGGAGTTAATATAGCATTCTTTTTTCAATTTATTGTTGGCAATCACAGTACACATGATGGCGTACATTAACTGGCGGACATCCATTTCCTTTTTTCCCATGCAAGAGTTAAATAAAAAAAAGCTGACCCAAAATAAAGTGGGATAATCCCATTCTTTTTCTTTTTTAAGTCTGCAGTGTGGTACTTGATAGTTTGTTTCAGTTTGTTAAGATTCTACATAATATTATATTGTAGTAAAAATCATTAAAGTAATTTATTTGTAATCTAACGTGGTGCTCTGTGGTGATTTAATGTTTGATCGGCTGCTGTATCATTGGAGAGGTATAGAGAGACAAAAGACACAAAAAATACAACCCTCACATTCATGATTTATATGTGCTCCGAGCATCAATGTATTTGACAGTTCTGGATATTGCACAGTAGTACTTGTTCGAGATAACAAGCATTCCTTTAAGTAGTGCAATGACTTATAGTGAAAAATGCAAAATTAAAAAAAAAACAAGGATTACCCCAGTTTACTTTGGAGTCTTTTTTTATTAATAACATTTTATTTACTCTTATTTGAAAGAAATCATTTAGGATACATTTAGCTTCAGGACTGAAAGCAACAATTATAAACAGAACTGTAAAGATGATTGCCACATAAACATTACATTTTTTTTTACTAATTAGAGGTTAATTTTAAATGTTGCATTTTTTGTTATAAGCAATAAAAACAAAATCTCAAAAGTGCACAATTCATAACAAAAAACTAAAATACACTCCAAATGCTAATAAAAACATAATGACACCTTGTATTGAAATGAGAGGTATGGAAAAACAAAGGATTGAATGAATATTGATGCTTGGGAATATTCAATGCTTTGCTTGTTAAATTATTTTTCTTTTATGCTTTAATGGGATCCACTTGACATTGAACCACCATTGACATTCATCCACCATTAACATTGATCCACCATTGATCCACTTAGCAAGATGTTCAATACATTTGGATTTTCTCAGTCTTTGCCAATTTTTGTCACTGAATTTGTTCACAGCTTCAGAGGGTGTTGGGTATAAACAGGCTGGGGCTGAATGGACCAAGATCTCAAAATTTAGTGTGTCTTATGATCCAACATGCAACATTCCAGTGGATGCTCATTTTGTTAGACCAACTGAAAGCACATCTCTGACTGGGTGGTTAAATTTGGTAGTATGATTTTGGCCAGCTCTGTTCGATAAAATGAAATGTTTGCAAAAACGGAATCACAGTGACCACATTTAAGTGCTCCCCAAGGACATTGCTGATGATTGTCTATGAGAAGAAAGGTAAGAAAACCAATAATAACTCTGGGCTCTACCTCCCACAATCCTGAAATAGACATTATTTGTTATGTTTCACAAGATATGGCAGTGAAGCGTGAAATCAGTCATAATGTCAGTGAAACACAAGAGCAATAAAGTGATAGAAACTTCAGGACTCTTCCTACCACAGTGGCCATAAAATAGAAAGATTATATAAACTGGAAATAACATTATATACTGTATATTCCAAAATCACTGAAAGTCTGAAGTGTAAAATCATGTAGAATGTTACAAAGAACACCAGAACAACATTCATTCAACCCTTATTTAATCAAAAAAGGAGTGTTATTGATTCCGCTATCAGAAAAAAACATTTATAAATTTTCAATCACATCCAACCAATAAAGTTGCTAATGAATATGACATGCATGTGCTTGAGGTGTGGGTGTTAAAGACATGCAGACAGAGGGAGACCAAACAAATAATAAATAAGCAGTGACTAGGGGCCTCATGTATAAACGGTGCGTACAAACAAAAATGTTGCTCAAGCCCGTTTCCACGCTCAAATCGTGTTGTATAAAACCTAAACTTGCCACAAAGCCACACACATTTTCACGCTAACTCAGTCCTTGGCGTACGCAAGTTCTCCACTCAGTTTTGCAAACTGGTGGCAGACAGCATCAAAGCAGTGCTTTTGTTCCAGTGTTTATAAATACACTGAAATTTACCGCATAGTGTTTATTAGTTTAAGGCATCTGATTGTAATTAACCTGTAACAATATAATGGTCCACAGAATGGTCAAACTATTCTAAATATCATAGCATGTTTTAGCGTTGTTACTCTCACTGCACCTTATTCTTCTTTCAGCTGCTCCCATTAGGTGTTGCCACATTGGATCATCTTTTTCCATATTACTCTCACTGCACCACTCAGAGTATTTATATCACTGTATCTGAGTGTGGAATCACAGATCTACAGCAGCTGATCGTAAAGAGAATTATCGGTATACAGCATCAAGCACACGCTGCCTCAGCCATGCTGCCTATTTGAACTGCTCTCACACAGCAAACACTTCAAAGCCATTCCTGTACGGTCCTCGCGGTGTAGAAACAGTTTCATCCCATGAACTCTAAACGCACTCAATCAGTCCATCAAGTGCTCCTTGTAGAACTGTTTGTACTTATAAGTACAATTACCTCACTGTAAACTTGCACTACAGTTATAATATTGCACAACCTGAGCCACTTTATAAAGTGTGTATTTACATATGATGACAATATTATTTTTAAGATGAAATGCAGCAAAATATCTTTATTATATTATACAGATAAAACTTTAACTTCATTTAAACAATCTATATTGTTAATAATTAAACATGTGATGACACGGTGTCGCTGCACCAGCGAGGAGCTGGTGCTCCGTTCACTGATTGTTCCTGCCTTGCGCTGTATTCTTGCTGGGGCTGGCGCGACACTGGAAGGATAGATGGATAGAATAATTAAACATGTACTATGAAGATATTTCAGTGTTCCTTAAAAGTTTTGAAGAATCGCCGTTCTAAGCTTACAGATGGCTTAACGTCTATTACAGAGCTGATTGTGTGGCGATTGGGTATTTGGAGAAAGAAAAGTAAGGACAGTACTTCTGCAATGAATTACTTCATCAAAGGTTGCGCACAGCACAGCAAGAATCCTGTGTGAGACATGAACAATCATTGTGCCACTGTGTTCCCATGTTTAATAACATGCTTTAACTCCTATCATCTTGAAAATAATATCACATATACATCTCAGTATTTTAATTATTCAGAGAGCTGTAATATTACGAATGTAATGGATTCTGTGTCCTGTCGGAGGAAGAGAAAGCCAGTTTAAGAATCACATAGTGCACATAGAGCACATAGAAGATCAAATACAAAACAAAGCATTTAACGTGCTACTTTAGTTACAATGGGATTTGAGAAACTAGTAAATTAAACAATTTTAAGATGAAGTTTATAATGTTCTACTTTAATGACAAAATAAACTGATTAAAGTAGAAATTTCGAGATTAAAGTTGACATTTCGTTCTTTTTACCCACTGTGTGCCTATTTTTTTTTTCTCTGTACCCTAATAAGCTTTCATATGACACTCAGACGGTGGGCTACGACTCGCCTTTTCACGGCGACTTTGATATCTGACAACTTCTTTTTTATTTCGGGCACTGTGCAACTTTGTGAACTTGTGCTTTCGAGTTTCTCCGACACTCTATGTCACTTGATCAACTTCCTTTTGTTGTTTATACCACTGTTTAAACCAACAAATAGTACGTTTTTCCTTGCCTCCACTTTAAATTCTTCTATTTCCCCCCCGTGTTTTTGCCATTGTCTTTTCACAGAACGCTGAGCTTAAGGGCTATTTATATTGATTTGCATATTCAAAGAGGTGTAATTCTGGGAGGAGTTGGGGCAGGACAGCAGGCGCGTGCACGTGCGTTACTTTTCACACTGACTGGGATTTATGTAGCGGAAGAACGTGGAAGTTGCCGTTCGCACAGATTTATGCATCTGGATTTTTTTGTGCATACGAACATTTCTGCTTCTGACTGTACGCCATGTTATAGTGTGAATTCTATGCACAGCGTTATGCATGAAGCCCCAGGAGAGGAATCGAGCCACTATGGTCATTTTACTGTTGTGATTTAGTAAACTTTAACATATTTATACTTGTAAGAATTCATTTCTGTAACTCAGAGTTAACATTCTCTAGGTTTTAAATATCATTCAAATATATTTTATTGCTAGTTTCATTGTAAACTGTCTCAGGTGTAATGTACAATTTCGTTAATGTTATGTGTGGCATTTGCTGGATCGCAATTTTGTTCTCTATTAGCACTGCCATTTCATGCCTGTGTTGTCAAGACAGAAGACTTGGTTTCTTGGGACATGTTTTCTGGAGGCCATGCTTCATGGCATCACTTATATGATGCCTTATAAAACAGCACTACGTGTAAAGCTAGTGGCACATTACACATTTCTTAGTTAGTGAACATGTCAGACTTGATAAATCTCATTGCTTTGAGGATGTCGGATTACATGGCTAGGCATCACAAAAGATGGACTATACAACTGCCTCTTGACTATTGTGGCAGACGGCTGATGCCCATGCCCGGCCAGGATGCCCCTGCAGCATATGTACCTGGGGAGAAAGCATGAGAGACCCAGTACCTGCCCCAGGACGCTAGTTGGCAGCCTCCCTGGGTTGCTGCAGTGCCTCGGATTCCTGCAGGGCTTCATGGGAGTTGGAGTTTTGTGCAGCGCTGTTGGGTTCCGCAGGCGCTGCCAGAAGGTGTTGCAGTGGGAGCTGCTGGGCCCTTCTGGGCAGTAGTTTTTGCCACACCCGGAAGGGCTTGCATGGGTTAGAGCCTATCCCTGCTCACAAAGGGCATAAGGCAGGAACAAACCCTGGACAGGGTGCCAGTTTATCAGAGGGTAAACACACACTAGGGCCAATTTTACGGTCAATTTGTCTAACCTGTATGTCTTTGGACACTTGAAGTAAACCAGAGGACCTGGAGGAAACCCATGCAGGCATGAGGAGAACATGAAAGTTCCATGCAAAACGTAGTCTCCTTACTTCAAGGGAGGAGATAGATAGATAATATTTTGTTTGTTCTCAAGGGAAATTAAAACTGTGCAGATGCCCAAGAAAGATATAAACATTTTAACAAACCACACCTGCCCCCAGGGGACACACACAAGCACGTCTGGCTTGGATAAAAAGAGAGCTGCTGCTGAAACAGGCTTGTAGGTGGGAGTAAGATGTAGTCAGATCTGTCTAGTTGTGCCACAAGCATTAATATTTGGATAGAGCATGTTGTTGTGTCCACATGCTGATAGAAGTTTCCCTGATTGAAGTTATCAGCATTCTAGGGTCAGCCCGTCAAATGACTTAAGACAAAGTCAGACCTGTTTGATTTTGTCAGGGTGAGTCGCTAGTAATGTTAGACTGCAAGCTGTGTCTGTCCCAGACTCTCTAAGATTATTTAGATGAATGCTATAAGTGAAAAATCACTGGAAAAGTCATAATGTATGACGAGGGATATAGTTGAGATCAATGATTACAGAGGTCTTCAAAATGACTTTGTGTGTGTTTCTAATTCAAAGCTTCTTTGGTTATGGAGTTTTTCGACTCATTTTGAGTTTGGTGAAAGTTTCTTTGTCCTTCTCGTTTTGACCTTTGCATATTATTTTAGTGGACATTCTCTTCCTGGTCCCCTCTATCTGCCGTACTGGCCTGTCATTCTCCATTTTCTGTGAGAATATTGAAAATCTGATAAATGCAAAAAATCAAAATGTTGAAAGGAACTGCATATTTACCTTGAATATAACAGACAAAAATAATGGCTGTAGATGACACTGTATGTGGGTTCTGTTAGTTGAGTTATTCAAATGCAGGAAATGTTGATAATTTGCATGATCCTAGGAGACATTAATTTTAAAAAGCCATTCACAGCCAATAGCCATGTTCCAGTTTTTGTCAATATAAACAACACAAAGTTCATTTTTGTAACACTTTCATAGCCATGTTGAATCCAAAAATGTTATGGAGTACCAGTAAGTCAAAACGGACATTTTGATTTTAACATACAGACTGCTGAGAATTCAGACTATCAAGTCCTAGTAGCTCAATGCAGGTTACAATGATTAAAAATAGGAAGCTACAATAGTTGGCATTTTCTTTTGCAGTATTCTCTACAATTCTCCTGGTCAGGAAGTTTCATATTAGATTATTAGATCCTCTCCATCAATCATCATGCTCAAATTTCTTACTTGCACATTAGATCAACTGCCAGTGTATTTAATTGTGTTAAACAGATGTATTTGCCGTCTATTCACTCTTCCAGTTGATTTATGTGCGATTTGGGTAGCTTGCTGAATTGAGTCCAGTTGCTCTCTGGTTATTGTCATTTCCTGTTTAGTTTTATTTTATGCTTGACTATTATTGTAATATACACTTACTTAGCAAATTATCAGGAACACCTGTACTCCCTGCTTATCCATGCAATTATCTAATCAGCTAATCATGTAGCAGCAGCACAATTCATAAAATCATGCAGATACAGCTCAGGAGTTTCAGTTAATGTTTAAAGCAAACTCCAGAATGGGGAAAAAATGTGATCTCCGTGATTTTGACTGTAGCATAATGACTAGGTGGGCTGGTTTAAGTATGCCTATAACTTATGATTTCCCCAGATTTTTACATGCAACTCTCTCTAGAGTTTATTCAGAATGGTTTGAAAAACAAAAAATATCCAGTGAACAGCTGTTCTGCAGAAGGAAACAATTTGTTGACGAGAGTGGTTGGTGGAGATTGGCTAGACTGGTTTGAGCTGACAGAAAGTCTGGAGTAACTCAGATAACCAATCTGTACAACTGTGGTGAACAGAAAAGCATCTCTGAGTGCTCAACACATTGGGGTGGATGGGCTACAACAGGTAGAAGATCATGTCGGGTTCCACTCCCGTCACCTGGCAGGGGTTCACCAAAACTGGACAGCTGAAGTTTGGAAAACATAGCCTGGTCTGATGAATCTCAATTTCTGCTGAGGCACACAGAGAGTACGGTTAGAATTTGGTGTTAATGCACACAACCTGACTTGTGTCAACAGTCCAGACTGGTGCTGATGGTGTAATGATGAGAAGAATGTTTTCTTAGCACACCAATCAATCATCACTTTAATGTCACTGCCTATTATGTATTGTCACCTTCATGGTCACAATTTACCCATCTTCTAAGCATAATAATGCACCATCTCACAAAGCAAAAGTAATCTCAAACTGGGTTCATGAACATGACAAAGTATTCAATGGCCTCCCCAGTAACTGGAACTGAATCTAAAAGAACACTTCGAGATGGGGTAAAATGGGAGATTCACAGCTGAAAGATATGTAGTAATTGTATGATATAATTAGGGATGGGAATCGAAAACCGGTTTTTGTTGAGAACCGGTTCCCACTGTTTCAATTCCTTGGAATTGTTTGCCATTTTTGCAAACGATTCCCCTATCGATTCCAGTCGCCTCGAATGACGTCACCACATTGCGTAGCGTCATTTACCCAGCAGGAAACATGGCGCGTAAGCGGCACAAATGCTCAAAAGTTTGATTATACTTTACGAGAAAGGATGACAACAGGGCAACTTGCAATACTTGCAAAGTAGATATTTCATCAAAGGGAGGAAACACTACGAATATGCAAAAGCATTTGCACACAAAACACGCGATAACCTTAAATGAATGTTGTGTTTTTGATCCGCTCCGGACTAGTGAATCTCAACCCAGCAGCAGCGGTAACGTTTGCAGGTCCTCTCCAGTTAATACGGCAGGTAACTAATCAACTAACATTGCATATTATGTTAGCGCGATTTGCCTTATTGCAAAACCTGCTATTACTGTGCATTGCATTTAGATGACCATGACGAGAGAGACAGATAGAGTCTGGCTGTCTCAGATGCTGGCAGTTCTCGCTGCAGTCTACCGGTAGCTTCTCCTTTCACAGAGGCGGGGAAAAGTAAAATGACACAGGCCAGGATAGACGAATGTCACCGAGCAGTGACTAAGTTTGTGGTAAAAGGCTTGCACCCATTTGCCACAGTAGATGCCCCCGATTTTCAGTAAGTGAATGTGTTTAATTGTAGGCTAAGTCAGGGAATGTCAAATTTGCGTGTTCTCCTCTTACCAGATGTTTCATCCGTTTCCATTTCTGAGCTGAAACGTGTTGAAGGCAGCCGTCACTGCAGATGGATGGACAAGTTTTAGTCAAGATCATTACCTCACAGTAACGCTGCATTATGTCAGGAATGGCCAGGCTCAAGAAAAAGTCCTCAAAACCAAACCAGTGTACCAGGCACAGACAGGAACAGCTGTAGCAGAGGAGACTGATGAGATCTTGGAGGAGTATGGAATCAAAGACAAGGTTGTGGCAGCCACTGTTGATAATGCGGCCAACATGGATGTAGCTGTCAAAATAGTTGATGGTTGCAGAATTGCACAGTGCACAGTTCCATTGGACTTGAGTTGATTGTATTTGTTGCTGGCTGATGTAGTTTTATTTTTGAGTGCTCAGCTCATATATACTTTTAAAAAGGAGAGTGTAAATGTTACTGGACATTCTTGTGTAATTGCCACACAATAATTTATGTTATACTTTGTTATTGCTACAGAAGAGTATTTATTTTATTATTATTTTACATTTACACATTTTTTTCTGGGGACCCCGTGGCACCCCATCGAGGAGCCGTAGGCTGTGGATCTCTTAAGATCTCACTGTTGGGTTTGTAAGGTCATGCCACTCCTAAATTTCTATCTTGTTCAAAGATAAGATATAAAACAAAGTTCTAAGTTAATCGACCTGTGTGTTCTCCTTTTTTAAAAATAAGAATCGATAGGAGAATCGATAAAGAATCGAATTGTTAAACAGAATCGAAAATGGAATCGGAATCGTGAAAATCTTATCAATTCCCATCCCTAGATATAATCATGTCAACACAGACCAGAATCTCAAAGGAATGTTTCTAAGATCTTGTGGAACCCATGCCATGAAGAACTGAGAGCAAACTGAGAGTTTTGAGAGCAAAAGGAGGCCCTATCCAGTATCAGTACAGTGTGTCTAATAATATGATCAGTGAGAGTACAATTGTTTTGCTTTGCATGGCACCTTCTGGTGATGTTAGTAGTGAAAGACACTACATTTAAAATGATTGATCAATTACAGTAAATACAATGAAAATTCAGTACCTTGTGTGATAGGTCATGTCCATATACTGAGTATGTTAATGGTTGCTTTTATGTAATCATTTGCAGATAGAGGTTGAGAGTCTGAATATTCAAATGTTCGTACATGTTACAGGTACAATCTGGAATGTTAATAATGTCAGTTTTATTAACATCTTCCTCACATTAGCTATGAACAAGCACACAGGATTAGAGAAATTTTAATTATTATTGATGTGACAAGTAGGCAGGGAGGAAAAAGAGGCCACAAGGCATTAACTCTTTCACCTTTTTATTTGATCCAGTGGGGACAAGATGCCCAGTCCTTTCTTCATTTTCTCCTGAACTGGTATTTGCTATTTTGCTCTCTTGGACACAATGTAATAAACATCTCTGGATGGAATATTAGTCCACCACAGTGCTCAATCATGCATACATCCAAACTAGGCCAAATAGCCTAACAGATATGTCTTTTAGTCATGAGAAATAAAGCACCATGTGTACATTGGGGGAGAATGTGCAAACTCACCAGAAACATTTCCCTGGCAGAGATCTGAACTCAGGTCGAAGTAGGTGCTAATCAATGTAACATCCCTTTGTTTATTCACAATGTTGCTAATCCTTAGGTGAGGTCTGTTATCAGTCAAACATGTGTGTTTCTAAGGTAGCAAATACCAAAACCTCTTAATTTGGTTTGTGATTAGGCCACACTTTCCGATGATCTTGTTTAGCCAGGTCTAGGAATAGCCTTGTACTACCTGCAGGTTAATGAGGGAGTAGGATGACAACAAGTAGTGCGAGTCGGCCTGCCCGTTCTCCAGTACTCACAGTACACTGACTTCTTTGTTTCTTTTGTGAGCAGCATGTGTGCATTTTGCCTGAAGAACTAAGGGCAATAAATCAAATGAAATGGGCCATTAGCTATTCTCCTGTATTCTAATATGCTTGGAATTTCTTGTCTTAACTCAAGTTTAGACAAGAAATTAGTTTATTAATAGCAGTGGGGCATGTTTATTATTAACATTACACTTTAGATATGCATTTGTATAACTTTGACTTTATTCATCTGTTTTATGAAAGCTTGTTATCCCCAGGGCATCGGTCTTGGACAAGGCACATTCATGCACTCATTCGCACCGTTTGCCAATGAACCTGACATGCACGAGCTTGGGATGTGGGAGTTAAGCCCACAGAGACCTGGAGCGAATGTGCAAATCCCACACAGACAGTCTGGTATACAAGCTCACATTCATTCCTACCAATTAACTTAACTTTATGTCAGTGAGACCAAAAGGAGAAGCTAGAATCCCTGAAGGAGGCCCACATGGAAAAAAGAAAAATGTTTACACTCCATGCATAAGCGATCCAGCCTGGACAAAAGTCATCATCCAAGAACTGTGAGGTGGATGCACCAATGTGACACTGTTATGAGAATTATAATATAACCAGTAATGGCGTACTGCACAATAACGTGCAGTGAATACACTTGACTTGAGCATTCATAGTTTTCATACTCTTGCTCTGTACGTTTAGCATTCGTTTGCTCAGAGGTTGATACACTTGCTGTTTCCTGAGCAGCTCTTCTTTTCTCCCCCCTAGCATCCCGCTTCTTCTCTTCTTTCATTGGCATCTTTTCACGTTAAAACTGATAAAGTCAGTGTTTGTGTTGCAATTACTTTTTGCAATTACGTTTTCCTTAATTTTTCACTTAAGCTGGCATTTAAGTCTTCAATCTGCCTCAAGAATGATTTAAGATATGAAGAGGTAGAGGAAGTGATGGCGAAGGTTGTAGGGAATGAGAACGGCGCCCGTACACATGCACCGCATGGCTGCCCTGCTGGCTGCTGCTGAGAGTTGATTCTACAATAAAATAAAAAGAGGAATAACCTTGGAGGTGAATCATCACCCTGAAAACGGATAGTAAACATCACATAGTATATGTGTACCAAATTTCAGGTCAATAGGTCAAACTGTTTGCGAGCTACAGGTGATTTAACATCCTGGACAGACAAACGGACAGCCACAGTAGCATATTATATAAGACCAGTAATGGCGCACTGCACGATAACGTGCAGCAAATACACTTGACTTGAGCATTCACAGTTTCCATCCTCTTTCTCTGTACATTTAGCATTCGTTTGCTCAGAGGTTGATGCACTTGCTTCTTCATGAGCAGCTTGTCTTTTCTCCACCCTCTCTTCTTTCGTCGGCATCACTTTGCGTTAAAACTGATTAAGGCAGTGTTTCTGTTGCTATTAGTATGTTTTTGTTGCAATTAGTACGTTTTCTTTAATTTTTCACTTAAGCTGGCACTTTAGTCTTGAACCTGCCTCAAGAATGACTTAAGATAAAAAAGAGGTAGGGAAACCGACAGTGAAGGGATGAGAACGGCGCCCATATGCATGCACCGCACGGTCGCCCTGCTGGCTGCTGCCGAGAGTTGATTCTACAATAAAATAAAATAAAAATAAAAACCAGAATAACCTCAGAGGTCAATCATCACCCCTAAAGAAGATAGTAGATGTCACGTAGTCTATGTGTTCCAAATTTCAGGTCAATAGTTCAAATGGTATGCGAGCTACAGGTGACTTAAAATCCTGGACAGACAAACGAACAGCCACGATAGCGTATTATATATAAAGAAGATTAATAAGAAAGAAAAACAGACAGGTTTTGAAAATTTGAGGATGGGTGAGTCAGAGCTGCCACCAGGGGGAGACACTCATGACACCTGTCAGGAGCCCCCATCAGTAGGAGGCTCTCTTGTGCAAGGCCAAAGCAGTGGCAAATGAAATGGAAATCCTTGCAGTGTTCAAATCAGGTTGGCGTTGCAAAAGACCAAGACATCTTATTGAGTCCAACGGATCTGACACAGAATCAGATGATCAGGAACCCCAAGATCCAGAAGTAAAATTCAGAAGAGTCACATTTCACGTTATGATAGATTCCTTAATTTCAGAATTGTCCGGGCGTTTAAAAGCCTAAACAACATATGTCACCTTTTTTGTCCAATTTTAAACTTTAGGAGCACGAGTGAACATGGAGGAGATCTCAACCTCTTGTGCAAATTGAGATTCAAAATATTCAAAGGATCTGTCACATCATTTGAAAGATGAGGTGATTCACATCAAGAATGTGTATGACGCAAATGTTAAGGTTCGAAGGTGGGCACTGTGATCGTTGGTATAATGAGATACACATACAGAAATAAAAACATTGCAAAAAGATACGTTGACTCTGTTAGCAATTTTAATTCAGAGCTACGAGACCCTCCACACATCATGAGACATGACATGCGATACGATATTATATAAATGTACAGTAATCCCTCCTCCATCGCGGGGGTTGCATTCCAGAGCCACCCGCGAAATAAGAAAATCCGTGAAGTAGAAACCATATGTTTATATGGTTATTTTTATATTGTCATGCTTGGGTCACAGATTTGCGCAGAAACACAGGAGGTTGTAGAGAGACAGGAACGTTATTCAAACACTGCAAACAAACATTTGTCTCTTTTTCAAAAGTTTAAACTGTGCTCCATGACAAGACAGAGATGACAGTTCTGTCTCACAATTAAAAGAATGCAAACATATCTTCCTCTTCAAAGGACCAAACAAATCAATAGGGCTGTTTGGCTTGTAAATATGCGAAGCACCGCCGGTACAAAGCTGTTGAAGGCGGCAGCTCACACCCCCTCTGTCAGGAGCAGAGAGAGAGAGAGAGAGAGAGAGAGAGAGAGATAAAAAAATCAATACCTGCCCTTTGAGCTTTTAAGTATGCGAAGCACCGTGCAGCATACTTAAAAGCTGCACACAGAAGGTAGAAACGTGAAGATAATCTTTCAGCATTTTTAGACGAGCGTCCGTATCGTCTAGGTGTGCGAACAGCCCCCCTGCTCACACCTCCTACGTCAGGATCACAGATAGTCAGCGCAAGAGAGAGAGAAAGAAAAGTAAGTTGGGTAGGTTCTCAGCCATCTGCCAATAGCGTCCCTTGTATGAAATCAACTGGGCAAACCAACTGAGGAAGCATGTACCAGAAATTAAAAGACCCATTGTCCTCAGAAACCCGCGAAGCAGCGAAAAATCCGCGATATATATTTAAATATGCTTACATATAAAATCCGCGATGGAGTGAAGCCGCGAAAGGCGAAGCGCGATATAGCGAGGGATTACTGTAATTACAGTTGTGCGAATTTCAATGTGATTGACGTTAATCTTGAGTGTCGCATAGGCACGTCACTCGGTCAGCTTTGGGAGGAAAAATGATCATAGTACGGAGCCAGGGGGCCCAGGTGCTCAGCCATAATTGTTAGCGGCCCAAGAGTTTCTGACGGCAGGACTGAGTGAGTGAAAACTGTTGGTTACCTACTTAACTTCAAAAAAGCACCAAGCACAAAATCATATTTCAATTCAAAAAACAAACACACACATAAAAATGTCAGGCACTTTCCATTTGACCCATTTTCCTCACAGATATTCTCATCACTTTGAGAACTTTGCAAGGCTGCTTTTTCATTTGTACAAGCAAACATTTTAAGTGCCTTTCTGCATTTAATTAGAAAAAGAATACGGGAAAAAAGAATTAAGCCTTTCCTAAACACACCCTCCTATTTAAAGCCAAGAAAGAGTGCATAAAAATAGGCTTTCGGTGTACTTCTCTCATAACCTGTTTATGTTGGCAGTGCTTATTTTTTCATCTGCTTGTCAGAAACCATTATTCTTCTGTGCCTGCCTGAACATGCAGCGTTCAAAAACAGATAACTTGGCTATCAACTACCAGGAAGTTTGTCTGACTGCAAATGTTATTGAAACTCAGTTGACTGACTTGGCCATATAAGAATATTCTAGTACTTTGCCTTAAAAAGCACTTGGTTTGCTTTCGCAGTATGTTTTGTCTTATTGTCTGTCCATCTGTACTATGAAGCATCGTCCTATCAGTTTTGCAGCATTTGGATGAATGTGAACTGATAGCATAGCCCTGTACATTTCAGAATTCATCCTGAGACTTCTGCCAGCAGTCATTCATCAGTAAACCTTAGTGACTGACTTCCATTTACAGCCTTGCATGATCATGTCATAAAACTGCTTCCACCATGTTTCACAGATGACGTGGTATTCATCAAATCATTTTTTCTCTTCTCCATACTCTTCTCTTTCCAACATTGTATATATTTGTTCTCCAAAGAAAATTGTTCCAGAACTGGACAAGCCTTTAAAAATGTTTTCTGGCAAAATCTAATCTGTCCTTCCTATGCTTGAGGTTTACCAGTCGTTTGCACCTTGCACCCTCTATCTTTATGTTCATGAAGTCTTCTGTGATTTTAGACCTTGGCAATGATAGGTCTACCTCCCCGAGAATGTTCTTGGTTTAGCTAAATGTTTTGAAGGGGTTCAGAATTCTGCAATCATCCAGCACAGTTGGCTCCTGCGGTTTTCCAGACCTTCTGGTGTTCCTTCTTTACAAGAATGTACGAAATGGTTGATTTGACCACTCCTAGGGTTTCTGCTATCTCTCTAAAGGGTTCATTTTGTTTTCTCAGCCTCTTTCTTGCATGGACAGCTCTAAGAACCTCATTATGAGAGTTCACAGTGACAGCTTCCAAATGAAAAGATTCCACACTTGGAATCAATTCCAGACCTTCTACCTCCTTAATAATTAATGAAATACTGCGGGAACTGCTCCCACCTGGCTATGGAACAACTTTGTCAGTCAAATACCCTCAAACTTTTGAGCCTGTGGAAATGGTAGTAGAATGGGGCTATTCAGAAAAATGGCTGTCATTCCTAAACAATTCATACAATTTTGTTTGGTTAACCCTGTAAATTAAAGCTGAAAGTCTGCACTTCAATCACATCTTGATTGCTTTGTTTCAAATACATTGTGGTGCCGCACAGAGCTAAAATTATAAAAATAGTGTCACTGTCCAAATACTTATAGTCCTAAACAGTATTATTTCACCTATATTTAAATACTGTACAGTAATCCCTCCTCCATCATGGGGGTTGCGTTCCAGAGCCACCAGCGAAATAAGAAAATCCGCGAAGTAGAAACCATATGTTTATATGGTTATTTTTATATTGTCATGCTTGGGTCACAGATTTGCGCAGAAACACAGGAGGTTGTAGAGAGACAGGAACGTTATTCAAACACTGCAAACAAACATTTGTCTCTTTTTCAAAAGTTTAAACTGTGCTCCATGACAAGACAGAGATGACAGTTCCGTCTCACAATTAAAAGAATGCAAACATATCCTCCTCTTCAAAGGAGTGCGTGTCAGGAGCAGTGACTGTCACAGAGATAGAGAGAAAAGCAAACAAATCAATACGCTGTTTGGCTTAAGTATGTGAAGCACCGCGGCACAAAGCTGTTGAAGGCGGCAGCTCACACCCCCTCCGTCAGGAGCAGACAAAGAAAGAGAGAGAGAGAGAGAGAGATAGAGAGAGACAGAGTTTGTTTTTCAAGCACAAATCAATACGTGCCCTTCCAAGCTTTTAAGTATGCGAAGCACCGTGCAGCATGTCGTTTCAGGAAGCAGCTGCACAAAAGATAGCAACGTGAAGATAATCTTTCAGTATTTTCAGATAGCGTCCATATCGTCTAGGTATGCGAACAGCCCCCCTGCTCAATCCCCCTACGTCAGGATCAGAGAAAGTCAGCGCAAGAGAAAGAGAAAAGTAAGCTGGGTAGCTTCTCAGCCATCTGCCAATAGCGTCCCTTGTATGAAATCAACTGGGCAAACCAACTGAGGAAGCATGTACCAGAAATTAAAAGACCCATTGTCCGCAGAAACCCGCGAAGCAGCGAAAAATCCACGATATATGTTTAAATATGCTTACATATAAAATCCACGATGGAGTGAAGCCGCGAAAGGCGAAGCGCGATATAGCGAGGGATTACTGTAGTTGTAAATGTAATTAAATGATAATTTCATATATTGGTAGCACTTTATAATAACTGTAGCTGCGTTTTCCCAGAGTTTCCAAAATTCAGCAGCTCCAACACAAAAATGGGATTCAACAAAGGCCTGACGCGCAGAAATGATTCCACAGACAAAATATCTTTGTTTTTTAAGTGTTTAGTGAAGTTTCAAAGTAAAACAGTTCACACAAAAAAGAAAATTAAAATAGCAAAAAAAGGAAAAATTTATAATAAGAAAAATTCAGTTCTAAGCTTAATCTTGTTACATCTTAAATCGTTACTAATCACTTATAATTTCTGAACCATTTCAAAACGTTTCCGAGCCATTTCAAAACAGTCAGAAAACTGTATGCTTATCCCATTTCTAAGTTGAAAATGGGTCTTTCAAGTCCCTGTTTACTGGGACCTGTTCTCATTGTCCAAAAGAGGCCTGCTCCTTCCTCTCAGAGTTTTATAAAGTCGGACATAGGGCATGAGTTTTGGAGCCCATTGGAAATGGTAGTTGGTGGTGGGGGTAGAGTGCTATGCAGAAAAATGGCTGTTATTCCTAAACAATTCATACTTTTTTTTTGGTAAACCCTGTAAATTAAATCTGAAAGTCTACACTTCAATCACATCTTGATTGCTTTGTTTCAAATCCATTGTGGTGCCGCACAGATCCAAAATTATAAAAATTGTGTCACTGTCCAAACACTTATAGTCCTGACTGTATCTGTCTCAAGTACAGTACATTTCACAGCTATCCATCAAATATAATGCCTTTCATATCTATGTGTCTTTCTATGTATAGCTTTTTGTATATAATTACTTTAATTGCTTTCCAAAACCATTTGTGGTTCTGCTCACCATATTGAATAAAGATCTATTTTATTTATTTAATGTATCTATTTATTATTTCATCTTAAATGTGATTCACATATGTGGGGACACCTGTGGAAGTTAAGGGGACATGCATTTAAGACTTAAGCAGTGAAAAACTTCTTTATGCAAAGAATTGTGGGACTCTAGATCAAACTACCAAGGATTGTAGTTAAAGCAGAAACAACCTTGACAACCTTTAAGAAGTATCTGGATGAGATATCAGACAGCTTAGCTATTAGCTGAGCAATCAGGCTTGATGAACTGAATGGTCTCCTCTCTTTTATGTTCTTAAGAAGGAAAGTCCTTCCAGGTGCTATCAATTTTGTCTCCCAGTAAGCATCAGTTACTGGGGCTGACAGGCTTACAGTACAATGCCAACTGTTTTATTTTTGCGTTCAAGAAGCTTAAGAACACACAAAAGTCCTCAGTTCCCTAGTAGCTGAAATGATAAACCTTGGAAGTTGTTCTTCAAAGACCAGAATGACCTGATGTCACAATGTATGTTACAATAATTAAGTCTGCCATACATTTTGCCTCTTCTAGTTTCTTGAGCTACATTGGCCAAGGTTTCCTAAACTACATTTACAACTACCAGTACTAAAAATCAAGGTATTTGATAAATTGAAATAAAAAAGAAACAATTTTACTGAAAGGTAAACACTTCATAGTCACTTTCATTGGGAAGCATTATGTAATGCCTAAACAGTATTATTTCACCTATATATAAATAGTTGTAAATGTAATTAAATGATAATTTCATATATTGGTAGCACTTTATAATAACTTTCATTAATATAAGACACTTACACCTTTAAAAAGATGTAAATGATCAAAATCATTTATTCATATTTGAAGTACCTGTTTTGAAGTTGAAATTATTCATCTGAAATGTTTGTAAAGGTTTATTAATGAGATTTACTATAAAACTTGTCATGCATTGGCATTTGAAGATCACCTTACTGGCTCAACTCAGGTATGCAATACCACTCCAGGATGAGAGAGGGTGCTGTCACTAACAAATTATCTCTTCCTCCACAGCTCCGAGAAGATGCCCGATGAGGCCCTGCCCTCATTGCCCAAAAGAGGCTTGCCCCTTCCTCTCAGAGCTTTATAAAGTCGGACATCTCTGGAAAGAGGGCGTGAGTTTTAGACACAAGCCTACCACAGGACTGAGCTTCCAATCCAGACCCACTCTTCAGAGCTACTTCAGTTAGAAAAGTCTAAAAATGACTTGCTCATGGCCGTTTTCAATTGCACCATTGTGCGTCTGTTTCTTTTCTAAGACCTTTTTTGGTTATTTGGATTGCCTTGCATTAAACGGAATGGCCCGATAGACACCACAGCTATTTATTGGGACTCCTCCACTCACTTCTCATCCACAAGGGTTAGTGCCCTTTTTGCTGTATTCATGGAGCTTTTGCAGGCCTTCATTCCAACAAAACTCATTCATGCATCTACCAAAACCTCCTTATCCATTGTTAGGGTGTGGAGCCATTTCATTGAGGTTGCATTTAGTGCTCTGCGGTTGGATGACTGCATCCTTATTTTCTATTTCCTTCATTTAATTTTAACAAACCTCTGAATCAGATGCATTCAACTCTGATATTAACCCAAGCCCTTTAAACAGACTTTGTCTTATTGTGTTTGCTGCCCAGTCTTAGGTCTGATAAACCTGGACAGTCAAAAGCATATGTAACTGTCTGGACTCCCATCACCTTCCTCATTGTGTTTGTTAAAAGATGTGAAAAGGACAACATTAGATGTAGAGCAGGCGTCACACTGCAGGGAAGCCATTACACACGCGCCCTCTCATTTCAAATTCCCAGACTGAAGTGACTATGCAATAGCACATATCTGCACCTACTTCACATAGTCTTTGCATTTTAAAAGTGAAACCTGTTTTCAGAAAACTTAAAATAAGAAACATACAGTACAGTAATTAATTAGAGAACAGAGTTAAAGTTGGGCACTGGATCACCCACTGGAGGATTGGTTTCAATGGAAACACAGCACTTACTCCCCAGCTAACCCAGCGTTGAACTGTCCTGCTTCAGAGCTCCTTCTACTCTGATCTCTTTTTTGGGTTCTCTTGCATGAACTGTCTTGGTCAGATTTTGGCCACAACTGAAGTCAAACTTTAGGTCACATGTAACCTCTAAAAGCAAAAGCACATCTGCAGCAGCAGAGGCGATATGTGCATGTGATGAGAAATGAAACTCCATAAATGTGTCAGCATACTGTCCTCAGTGACGTTTTGGTCACTGATATGGTGCATACATGTGTATTTTTCTGTTATGTCTAATTTTAATCAATAAGACCATAGGGCTTCCAAGTTTTAGTATACAGTATTTGGTATTTTTACCATTTCTGTCAAAATGTCTCCTGACTGCCAAGCTAAGCCACCTTTGCAGGCTTGTTTTAATTAAAATGAGAAAACTGAATGGATACAATAAAACTGAACTCAGTCATAACTATCTGCCATATCATCATTACTAAAATCTGAAGAAGACGACTAAATGCATCGCGCTTGGCTTGTCAGTTTATGCTGTGATCAACTATTTTATTCACTCTACTTCAGTTTAAAACCATTGTGAATGGATGTTTGTACAATTTTGGACAAAAGACATTTTGCCTACTATAAAAATATTGTGATATTTCCTTTAAAGATGCAATTTTCTTTTTTTATATTTAATTAAGTACTTTTGAACTGGCTATTAGATGCTGCAGTGAAGTACTACTGGCTCATGGATCCAGGTTTGGGTTCTATTCACTGTCTGCATGGAGTTTCCATGTTCTTCAAATATCTAAGTAGGGCTTTACTCCCATTTCACAAAGATGTGCCTGTTAGGCTAAACAGTGATGCTAATTAGGTGGGCATGTGCTTGAGTTTGCCCTGTAATAGACTGGTGCCTTGTTTATGGCTGGAACCATCCTTGTACCCAGTAGTACCAGATGAGGCTCTGGCCCTCCATGACTCAGAACTGGATTAGTCCAATTCAAAAATGAATGGATAAAATTGGAAAAAAATAACATTTTCACTTAGAGGATCTTTTCAAAACTTTTTAAAAAATATGTCAGAATCTAATCAATAACATTTTAGAATAAGGTTCCATTTCGGGGAAAAGGACACCCTTCTTTTCTTGCTCCTTTGATAGAGTAACTTCGGTTGCTGGCTCTTCTCTTTTTCTCTTGGGACGGGGTTGAATTTTGCTTTGATTTCTTAAATTTGACTTGACTGGATGGAATGTTATCTGTTTCTAATTAAAATCAATAAAAATTTGAAAAAAATGAATGGATGGATGGATTATGGTAAACATGACTTCATTCACATATTCACTGTCTTTGTCTAAAGATATCCATCATTCACTCACTGTAGCTATCAAGGACACATTTACTTTCTTAGTCATGGTGTCCATCCATTATACACTCACTCCAGAAAATCTGTTTTGTCTCTCAGTCTATAACACTCAATTTACTTACTTGCTCATGTACTGTACAACCATCAAAATATCTATCTTTCCATCTATACATCTATCCATCAATAACTCATTCCCTCACTTAATCAATATCTAACTGATCTGATGGACAAGTCCATCTATACAATATATCCATCAATCTACCCATTATTCACCTGCTCACTTATTCACTAAAACTGTTGGTGAATCATTTAATGCAAACTTCCTTACTCACTGAATCTATCCATCCATCCATCTACACATCCATCCATAACTTTGATGGCTCACTTATTCAACGGTGTCCATGTGTCATTCATTCACTCAGTAGGTCGGATTGTCAATCAACATTTTAGTTTATAAAAACTCAGTTAGTTACTCGCTCATGCACTCCATCCAGCCATCCATCCATCCATGACTATCTCAATCATTGAATCAATGACTCACTAATTTGATTGGCATGGCCTTTAAACCATGAAATAGTAGGTACAGTAATCCCTCGCTACTTCGAGGTTCACTTTTCGCGGATTCATGACTTCGCGGATTTTATATGTAAGCATATCTAAATAAATAACGCGGATTTTTCGCTGCTCTGCGTGTTTCTGCGGACAATGGGTCTTTTTACTTCTGGTACTTGCTTCCTAAGTTGGTTTGCCCAGTTGATTTCATACAAGAGATGCTATTGGCGGATGGCTGAGAAGCTACCCAATCAGAGCACGCAGTTAAGTTCCTGTGTGCTGCTGATTGGCTCAGCGACGGAGTGCTGCATTAACCAGGAAGTCTCATCTCACTCATTCAGCATTAACGTGCTACAGCTGCAGGGGCCGTGTCCAAGCGCCAACAGAAGATGCAAATGATTGCAGAAAAGGTAAAAGTTTTGGATATGTTGAAGGAAGGGAACAGCTACACCGCTGCAGGACACCATCACAGCATCAATGAGTCCACGATTCTTTTTATTTAAAAAGGAGGAAAAGCATATAAGATCTACGGCCGCAGTGTCCTTTAACCAGGGCGCAAAACGAGTTGCAAGTGGACGTGATAAGGCAGTAGTCTGGATGAAATTTGCTTTAGGAATCTTTACAACAAGGTCGACGACGTCATGACCGCCTACAAGCTGCTACATGTACTTTGCTATACAGTAAGTGTAAACTTATCTACTGATTTCATATTGCTTAGCAGTTGTCCCTGTTATTAATAGAGTAAAGGGTGGGTTGTAAACAATACAGGGAGGGTTTAAAAACGTCCAAATACACGTTAAATAATTAAATAAATATGGTGTCCTCACTTCGCGGAAATTCAGTTATCGCGGTCGGCCTTGGAACCTATCTCCCGCGATAAGTGAGGGATTACTGTACTCACTTATTCAACACATTGATAAATCCACTCACCACTTACTCATCTATTCACTATAACTTTTCACAAATCATTTATTCAATAAGCACTCCACTGTAAGCACTACTGTATCCATCCATCCATCCATCAATGCATCTATCCATCTATGATTCACTTACTCATTCCATCAATAGCTAACCGATTTAACTGATTTAACCTATTTACCCATCAATTCATCCATCAAATTATGGTACTCAGCTACATGATGAATCAATTGATCTTTCCATTACTCACTCACTCACTCACTCACTATAAGTGTTTGTGAATCTTTTAATCAATACACACCTGCTTACTCACTTACTCTGTCCATCCATCCATCCATCTATCCAACAATACATCCATACTTTGATAATTCAATTACAAAATGTGTCCATTCAGCATTCACTTACACAGTAGGTCTGTTTGTCAATCAACCTATTAGTCTATACATCTCAAGCATTTACATACTCATGCACTCCATCCATCCATCCATCCATCCATCCCTAACTCACTCATTGAATCAATGACTCACTATTTTGATTGACATGGCCATCCAACCATCAGTTTATCAGCAGTTGCTTACTTAACACATCCATCGGTCCACCCACCACTCACTAAATTATCACTGTTACATTTCATGAATCATTTAATCATTGCACACTCTTTTAATCATTCACTGCATCCATCTAACGATCCATCGATCGCTTCCTCACCTATTCACTGTATCTATTTATCCACTTATATTTCAGTGATTAAGACAAAGTGTTCATCATGGCTTGTTTTGTTTTGGCACTACGTCCACCTATCCACCCATACACCATTCAATGGCTCACTCACCCCTACAGATCAACTAATCAATTAGCGGGCCCATTCTCTGTGAATAATTAAACAGTCAGTAAGTCAAGCAACCAATATGTCCAATATAAGTCAGCTCTTCGTTATTTTGTTCTTTTCACTTATACAGGCTTCCATTTGCCTTCTCAAGAAAATCAAACTACTGCATTTCAGACAGAATTTTAAAAAACCAAGACAGACACAAGTAAAAATGGTGATGGACTAGCAATTACATATCACAGATTAAGTGGGAGAGTGCCCAATATTTTTACACTGTTTATATCAATTCATTGCATTGTCAACACCACATGTTTATTGGAGCATCATGTGTTTAAAATTAAGCAGATGCCATAGCAGTTTGAACCAGATACACAAAGTACTGCCTAAATGAGTAGCATCTGTTGGTAAGTAGAGCAGCTGTCTCAGACTGTGGGAAAAAGTCCATTCAAGCACCAGGCTCTCCGCAATGGAGTTTCAAGATGAGCGGCAAATGTAAAGTCAAAATGAAGTTGCTTAATTAAATGAGGTCCTGTAATGAGTTCAGGCTGGATGGGGTTACATCGGTGAACAAGGACATTCAGTCCAGATGGCTCATGTGTGTAGCTAGTGATGTAGCTCATCAAGTTATTTTGTTAAGAAGACCTGAGTGGCCAGGCTGGTCAAAGACATATAGTCATATTTTCCTTGATTTATAAAGTTAATAATCTAAAATTTAGAATCCTGAAATATTTTTATTCGTGTGTCAAATATTTTAATAAAATTAACACAACACCCTTAGACAGCTCAGAAGGCTATCTGCTTTAAACATTTTCCTGGTCCTGAGTTGGAAGTGCTCTAAAATACCAGTTGACGACCAGTAAACTGACTACTTATTAAAGTGTTTTCTGTGGCTTATGGAAATATATTGTAACGAAATAATGTTGTGACTGATTGGTAGATGTTTACAGGTCTAATGGAGACTTGCATTGGGACATTTTAGCATCTCACTGTTAACTTGTTCTGTTTAACTTCTCTTCACTTCCTTGTAGAGAAAAGCCAAGCAAAATGACACCTTTTATTGGCTAACTAGAAAGATTACAATATGCAAGCTTTCGAGGCAACTCAGGCCCCTTCTTCAGGCAAGATTACATCTTGCCTGAAGAAGGGGCCTGAGTTGCCTCGAAAGCTTGCATATTGTAATCTTTCTAGTTAGCCAATAAAAGGTGTCATTTTGCTTGGCTTTTCTCTACATTCATAATGGCTAACACGGTACAACACCCTAGTACTACAGATTCACTTCCTTGAAAATACTCAAATGGTGATCATGCCTAAAAAGTATTGAACCCCTGTGGCAGGTGGCCGGGTGCGGCCCTCAATCAGCCACCTATATAACGAGCCGCCGCCCTACAATCAAGGCTGGAGTCGGGTGAGGAGGTGGATGAGGTCAGAGGAGGCGGCAGGAGAGGCCCTGAGTGTTGTGTTGGAAGAGAGAGAAGAAAGTGGCTGCTGGAAGCCTGGACTTTGGGAGTCGTTGGGGGTTTGTGTGGTGCACTTAAGACATTGTAAATAATAGTAGTACTGTGACAATAAACGTGTGGTGATGGCTTGCAATGTGTCTGCCTGTCTGTGTCTGGGCTGTACTTTTCTACACCTCTTATATGTTTTTACATTTAATTGTTATAACATTAAATCACAGTGGATTTAATTTGGCCTTTTTAACACTAATCAACAGAAAAAGACTCTTTATTGTCAAAGTGAAAACAGATATATGCAAGGTGGTCTAAATTAATTACAAATAGAAAACACTAAGTAATTGATTGCGTAAATAATAAAGGAATATGACACAGCTGGATAATGTGATAGCAGCCATACCACATATTAGCTTTAGGTGGTAAAGAGCTGAGAGAGACAGTTAGCCCATAAGGGGCAGAGCATAATTAGGGGCCCAGAAATGAAGACAACAGAAAACTCTGTGAAAAGAAGATGGAAAAACACATTTCAGGGGTTGGAACCAAGAAAATACCTTAATCACTGAATATCCATCGAAGCCTAGTGAATTCAATCAGTAAGAAATGGAAAGAGTGTGACACAACTGTAAATCTGCCTAGAGCAGGCCGTCCACAAAAACTATGAGAACTCTGAAGGGCTTAGAGAGAGACTGTAGCAACAACAACTGTTGCCTGTGTGCTTCACCTGTCGCAGCTTTATGGGAGAGTGACAAAGAGAAAAAACACACATGATATCTCTTAGATAAGGTTTGCCAGTAGGCACATGGAAGATTCTGAAGTCCTTTGCAAAAAGGTTCTGTGGTATGATAAGCCCAAAATTCAGATTTTTGGCCATCAGCCTAAATGCCATGTTTGATGCAAGCCAAGCACTGGACATTATCAGAAATACACCATCTCCGCAGTGAAACATGGTAGTAGCAGCATCAAACTGTGGGAATGCTTCTCTGTAGCAGACTCTTTAAGGCTTGTGAGGGTAGAGAGTAAAATGAAGGCAGCAGAATAGAGGGAAATCCTGAAGAAATACTGATGCAGTCTGCAAGAAGCCTGTGCTTTGGGAGATTTGTTTTCCAGCAAGACAATGAGCCCAATCATAAAGCCAAAGCTACACAGAGTCCAGATCTTGGATCCAATTAGTCACTAACAATCTCCCTGCAATATAATACAGCCTGAGCAGTTTTACAAACAAGAATGGAAAAAAAGCATAGTGTCCAGATGTGGAAAGCTGAAGGAGACCTGTGGACATGGACTCAAGGCTGTCATGGCTGCCAAAGGTGTATCTACTAACTACTGACATGAAGGAGATAAACACTAATCTAAATTATTTTGTGTTTTACGTTTGTGTTTAATTAGACCACTGTGTAGCAATCTGGTTTCATGTTGACATTACAGGTTATTTTTCATTTTATCATTATTAAAAAAGCCAAATTAAATCCACTTTGATTTAATGTTGGGTAAAAATAAAATGTGAAAATATCCAAGACATGGACACTTTTTACAGGCACCGTAATGACTTTTAATTTTGTCCCATTCTTTCAGGGTTGCTAAAAACTACAGACAGAAAAGGCCAAAACATCTTCCTTAAACAGAATTAGGTTGTGTTTGATACTTGTCCAAGTTGGGACAAATGCAAATGACAGCACTTTGTTGATTGACTTGGTTTAGCATTGATGCATCGAAATGCGCCATACTCATCTCAGGTAAGTTTAAAAGATGACAGTTCAAGAACAACCTTGAAAATGTTTTTTGGTGGAAGGTTATTTTGAGTTTCAATACGTTCTTCTCCACCCCTATTGATTTTTGCGTAATTGTTTTGACAAATCCATTGATAAAAGCTTGACGCGTCAGCCCTTTAAGGCCTTGAGAGACCCTTTGGGGTTGTGTTTACGTTCCCATGTATCTATTACTTCTGAACTCAAATGCACCATATTATTTTTGAACATTACACAATATTTTTTGTTAGAGACACTAAATCAGTCAATTGCAGGTAATGGCACTCCTTGCAGTTTAGATTTAATGACATGGCCAGGCCTGTCGTACACTCCTCTTTGTAAAGAAACACTGCTTGTACCCTTTTATAAATGTACTTCCACTTCATTTCCATATTCTTTCATGATAGCTTTTATTGTATAAATCTTATACTGGCAAAGATATAATCAAATCATCGTATAAATGCTGTGTTGACGGTATAATAGATGAAGGCCTTTTTTATAAGGCTTCAGTGAGTATGTTTACATGCACACTCAAAACTGACATAAGGTGAGTAACTCAGTTGAGGCAGAAACCTGGATTCTTAAAAATAAAACATTTACATGCATGAGTCTACTTGTGGAGTTCTCCTTATGTCTGAAAAATGTGCTAAAAAAAGTTAAAAAAAAATCAACTCCCACCATAAATCCAAAAAAACATACATGGAGCCTGGGTCTCCCAAGATGGTGCTGCTGATTTTAGTAACATCAACATAAACTTATCAATTTCTGAAATATTGAGAAAGATTATTTCAACTAAGACAAGAAGAATGTGATCCTCCCAACTTTTGACTCAGGAAATTTATCTCTGTGGATGCTTCTGTCATTTTCTACCTGTGGCTGCTGGATGTGTGTGTGAAGCAAAGACATGCACAGAGTGCAATGGATATGCGGAGACTAAGAAATCCTTAACTGCAGCCTAATTAAGGATTTACATGGCCACATAACTGGGATACACTTGGAGAAATCTATGTGAGTTAACCCAGTTTCTCAGAGACTAATACCCTGGTTTTTCTAACCAGAATAACGGTATACACAACATTTTTGAAATCTGTTTTCTGTGAATAACTGGATTATTAAAGCAAATGTAAACACACTCAGTATCTACTCCCAAATCCTGATATCTGTCCAAGTGAATATCTCAGGTATTTCTATACTTGAAGCGCCTCAGCATCAACTCCCTGAAGGTGACCAGTCACGGAAGCCTTTCTTCTTCTGAAATCCTGAAAAAATCCCTTTAGTTTTGGTACCATTGAGCAGCAGATGGTTCAGCCTATGCAAGTCAATGAAGTCATTTTACCAGAACTTTGTATTTCTTCTGCTGCCCACCACCTAAACATCCCGCAAAGTCACCTCTGAATGTTTATAGACAATATGTCTCAGATTTGTATTTGAAATCTGCTGCGTAAAGGTCTTAGAGATAGGGTGAGAAGCACTGACATTTGTCTCGGAGCTGCTGATCCTGTGCATTGAGAGAAACCAACAGAGGTGGTTTGAACATCTGATATGGATGCCTCCCTGTGGAGGTTTTACAGGCATGACCAGCTGGGAGGAAACCCCAGCAAAAACCCAAGGCTTGCTGGGAGAATTATATCTCTCAGATGGCCTGGGAACGCCTTTGCATCCTACAGTATGAGCTGACAAAAGTGTGGCTGGGGAAAAGGGCATTTAGGCCTCACTGCTAAGATTGTTTCCCCTGCAACCCGGCTTCAGATAGGTGGCAGAAAATGAATGAATGAATAAATGAATGTGTAAAGGTGAACATTAAAGAGGCCAGGGCAGTCCGTGACAGTCCCTTAGTTGCTTTCTCTCCTTCTGATGCACAGCTCTGTAGTCTCACAAATGGCCCAATCTGACATACAAAAGTCATATTTCCCAGAAAGACCGGACATTGTTGTGTAATTAAACTGTAATGGCAATGCCTAGGGAATAAATCAGGCAGTTATATACACTTAGCTTGTGTCCGATTAGTCCCAAGTGCTCGTAAAACCAAGGTATCTAACTGAAAATTGAGGCTCTAACCACATTTGGAGGACTACTATGGTCTAAGTGGTCTCGTCTGCTGGAGACTGAATCCGTGTCAGAGGCTCTTTGAAAAGGCCTTTTCTTTATGTAACCCACTTCTTTTCTAACAGTCTTGTAAATATAATATTGATTTTGTTTTTGTTGGTTTCTTGCCCAGTACAGTTGGCAAAACCCATAATCTCCAGTGAAACAGACAGCATTTCCCCACGCACCATATTGAATGATAGAAACATCAAGTGGGAAATCTGTTGCGGTTATCCTTAAGTGGGACAACTGGAGAATCAAGGTGTGTCCCAATTGTTTAGAAAGGTGACACTCCAAAATACTGATGACCAACATTTTCCTATGTACGTCTGTCCCACTTAGATAAAAGATATTTTCAAGTACATGCTATTCAGTTATGTATTTAGCTGCATTACTAAGTTATTTTAACTACAATTTCATACCAGAGAGGCATATCTTTGGAATGGGGATGTTGGGAGATGCTTGGCCCGAAGATGCATATCTCTATCAATCAATCAAATCAATTGTGGTGTGGCACAGTGGTATGACATTGCAGCTCCTTGGGTCCCTGTTCTATTCCCAGCCCAGCCAGTGTCTTATTAGTGTTTGCACATTTATTTTATTTTTGCATGGTCTTCTTCCCTTTTTCTTCTACACTGTTTGATGTCACCTTGTGTGCTGTCTCAAAATTACTGTGTACATGATGGTGTCTGCTGCTTGTCTTGTCTCTCCTAGACCTTCTTCTGTATAACATGAGGTTAAAGAATGGATGGACATGAGTAATGTGTATGCAGAACTCCTAACGTTATCACCAAAAGTGTTTTTTCAGTTTTTCTCAGACAGGTTTGAACCAGCTCTTGATGAATTTCATCGCTTCTGTAGAATCTACTCCAGTTAAACTGAAAGCAATGGAAGATTAACTACTGAGATAAACCCACAGTGTGAGAGGCTTACATGGAGATTTCTTGAAGCATTTGCGTCAGTAACTGAGAGAGGCAATGCGGTTATTTGTCACTGAGCTCTAGCTGCATATTTATAGCTACATATGAGGAACACTTTTTTGTGCTTTTGAAGGCTGAAAATTTAGTTTTTAGTAATCTGAAAGTTTACACTATGTGAATATTTATTGAAGTCTCCCTTGTGTTTCAAAGTAATTTTCAATTGATTTGCACCTTTTCAGTATTTAAATAACAAAATGTGAACTCTAAATTAGTAAACCATGGAGTTTCGCAGGAATGAAAAATTTACATTTGCATGTGGGCAGTGAAAGCAGCAAAATTACTAAAGAGAGAAACTGAAATGAGGGAAAATGTTAACAATTCATCTATTTATGTGCAACACTAGAGCCGAGACTCTTCAGTGTTAGATCAGGCTCATGTAATGAATGACTAGATATTCTTTCATTGATCTGAAGATGCAAAGTTTTTATTATCATGTTTTCTGAGCAACTTCCTATTGATGTACTGTATATTTGAATATACATCTGCTAGGGCACCATGCTGCCTGTGCAATCTAAGTTTGCTGTACATCTCTAGCTTATTAAAAATGCAGTTTTCACGATTAGGCAGCAGAAAATGAAAAATAATCTTACAATAGATAGATAGATAGATAGATAGATAGATAGATAGATAGATAGATAGATAGATAGATAATCCATCCATCCATTATCCAACCCACTATATCCCAACTACAGGGTCACAGGGGTCTGCTGGAGCCAATTAGATAGATAATAATACATTTTATTTATATAGCGCCTTTCCAATGCTCAAGGTGTTAGTTAGATAGATAGATAGATAGATAGATAGATAGATAGATTAGATAGATAGATAGCACCTTTCCAATGTTGAAGGTGCTACATAGATAGATAATAATACATTTTATTTATATAGTGCCTTTCTAATGCTCAAGGTGTTAGATAGATAGATAGATAGATGTGAAATTCTTCAAGTTGATTTGTAAAGTTTGATTTTTTTTATAATAAATAGATTTCACTATCATTATGCTGTCAATAAGAAATTTAAACATAATGTAGCATCAGTGGCTATTGTGCTTTAAACCTTGTTTTCAAAAGCATCAGTAGCTAGTTATCAATAATACTGTAACCAATAGTTTTTTTAAAAATGAAATTAGGTAGCAACTGTAACAATCACAATCAGAATCCAGTTCTTTTTTTCCATGGAGGTTTAAAGAAAGTTCTCCATGATGAAGTGCTTGTATCATATACCTTCAATCGATTTCTGGTAGTTTTTCCTTCAAATGGATAAAATGAGACACCCTTAAACATAAGCCACAGAAATCTTTCCCCTTAATAAGCTGAAATAAAACACCACCCAGGTTTTTAATTTTAGAAATCTGTACTGACATCATCATTAACTTTTGGTCTAATCAACATCCTTTCTGTTCTTTCTGTTTCATTTGTTTTCTAGATAAAAAGCCTTCACAAAGGTGACCTGCATTTACTAAAACTGCCTTTATTTAATTAGTGGTGCCACAAAAGAGCAGAAATAACACCCAGCATAAGAGCTACAGTGGTGTCAGTGTTAGGCTTAGGGGCAGGTCATTTAGGTTGTTGGTTGTACTTAGGGTTAAGGTTAGGGTTAGGGACTTTTAAACTGTTGATTAGACAAAGGTGCATATAAATTTCCTGCTCTCACCTCCACACCCCTCCTGTGATTTACTTTTCTTCACTCCTGAAGACCCACCCAAAAGGTTGCTGTGGACAAACAGATGTCAAGTGGATCCCGTTGTGAAAATTAAATAATTTCATCTTGTCTTAGAAAGCTGTGGCTTTTACCACTTTTGACTTAACCCCACAGTTTATTAAAAGGAAAACAAATCGCAGACTACTGTGTGCCCTGTAAATGCTTGCCACATTATTATCTTTGCAACACCTTTGCTGTCATTGTTCCAGAAAAACAAAACAATTAAACAGTTAAGATTGTTCCTGTTGCTTTGTCTGCCAGTCTGTGTTTTAGTTCAGTGCCGCCTCAGCTTGCACAGTCACTTCATGGGTCCAAAGGCCTTCGGCTGTCAGCCTGATGGTCTTTGTGCAGTTTGTATATTGTTGTGTTCACACTGGTTTAATGTGGATACTTCCACATCTTAAAAATACAGATGTTTTTCTGAATTTCATGTTTCTTACCTTGCCTGATGCAAATGAGTGTAACTGTTTACAAATATTAATAACAGATGGTGCACAGGAAGGTTAAGAAATGTGCCCAGTGTCACACAGTGAATCAGAGTTGAAGACTGAGTTGGCACCTTTGCTGGCTTTAGCCACTGTGTTACATTGCCTGCTTGATGTCTTTATTGAAAGATCAAGTTCAAAACATGGATGTTCAGTGGAAAATGTTTGACAAATTCCTTATTTGTAGTTGGGGTGATTTATAAATCATAAATGTAACTTTACTATGCAGACCCTTAGATATTAGGCTATGAGGCAAAATAGCATGAGGTCTGCCATGGCATCTTTTCCTTGACTTGAAGAAAACTTAATACACAGTGGCATCTGCTACAGGGGGTTGGCTACCATACTGCTTTGTTTTAATAGATATTCACTGAACAGAATAACTGACGCCATCTTTCTCTTTGTGTGTCTCTTTGGTTTGCTCTGGAGGTGTCATGAAAAGGACTGTAAAATGTGTCCTATTTGTATGTTTTTTTTTTTGAATGCCACAGAGATTAACAAAACTTTTTTGTTAAGGGAATTAAGATCGAATACTCAAGAATCTACTACAGATCTGAAACACAGGTAAACAAATGAGATTTCAGCACAGCAAAATGCTACCCCAAAAACTAAAGAGTAAAGGAAAAAGCAAAATTTTAAGCCAGAAGTAAAGTAGTTAAAGTTCTTTATTGGCAAATTTTATAAGACCTGGTGTCTTACACTTTGTGTCAAATGAGTAGTTGCTCACAGAATCCCGAATGAAGCACATTACCTGCATTGTGAGGGAGCGTCAGTTAAAGCAATATGGCCATGTGGCGCGTTTCCCAGAGGGTGATCCGGCTCATAGGATCCTCATTGTTGAGGACCTGAGCCGCTGGACCAGGCCAAGACACCCACGTAACACCTGACTATGGCAGATAGAGGGTAATTTCTGGAGGATGGGACTGGACCACGTGTCAGCCTGGGTGGTTGCCATCCAAGATCCTGAGTCGTTTCGTCTTGTGCATGCTCCCCAACCTGAAATGACCTCACCTGTCTTCTACATGTTCAGATACAACCTTAAGTGTGCTGCCATCTCTTAAAGCAGTGTTGGCATGTTGATGTCATGTCATCACGTATCATCTTGGAAACGTGGCTAGTAACGAATGGCATTGCCATAGATAGCAACCATTGAAAACTATGCCTAAAATGGCATGACTACAAACAATGATGGTCAAAATGGCACTGCGATAAAGTCACAAAACTTGGCTCCAGCTTATAAAGTAGGTTTAGATTAACGAATTCCCAACATTAAAATTGAACTTTAATATATCTTGCTTGGAGCTTTCTTCACAGCATTAAGTATGTTAATAAAAATGTAATATTGTTACTGTGTAATACAGTTAACTAATGTCTGTTGAAGTTACAGTAATTTCTATTTTATAGTTTATAAGCTAAACAAATCTAAAAAACACACATACAAATAATTCTGTGATAATCAATCAACCCCACTCTCCACAGACAAAGATCTGATGTCTCCACAGGTGTTTAACTGTTATTGCCCTGCCCAGGTCACTTATCAGAATGACAAAAGTTTTCCCTCGGGAATTCTTGTGATGAACAGGCAGGGTGGAGTTGAAAAACAGGTCAGGTCTCTCCCTTTGATCTGCAGAAAGACAGTCGGCTCTAACAACAACTTATAACAGAGGCAGTAAACACTATAGGATGTGTGTTACGTCATATGGCCTTTTGCTGAACTAAGCAAAAAAAGCATAAAAAGGTTTATAGGCTAATTATTAAAGATTTAAGGGAAAATCAATTTCTGTTCTGCTTAGAAGGTGAAGAGCAAATGAACACTTGCTTTACGTCATTCTTTATTTTATCCTTCGATTTTCACAGCAACTACACCTCTGCAATGGCTGATAAGGAAAAGAAACTATTAGGATTAGATGAAAACGGAAAATATATTGAACATTCATTCATTTTCTAACACAAATATTCAATACAAGGCAAGAGACAAACCTGGATAGTGTTTGTTCATCACACGGCACTCTATGCAGTCCCTCTTACAGGTTTAGTTTACACACACAAGACATGAAAATGTCATATTGAGACTGAGAAATGTTGTGTGGCACAGTTACTCACCACCGAGCCACTAGACAGCCATGCTGCATTAGATTTTACTAAATAATCAAACGTGACTTAAGATGTCCCTGTGATGGACTAGTGTCCTTTCTAGGGCTGTTTCCTGTCTTTCTCGTAGTGCTGATAGGCCTCAGACACCATTAATCCTGAATTGGATTAACCAGCTTTGAGAATGATATGTAATGATTTAAGATGTTAACTTATTGTATTATTTCACTGTTGGTAATTATAGTCTATTTAGTGTTTGTAACAATCATGTAAGAGAGAGAAGGAATACCTGGTGGCTTTATTAAAAAATAATGGCCATCACCTGAATTATAATAAGAAGCCTACTACAATCAGGAAATGGGCTAAGATCAAAATATCAGGGTCCTCATGTATAAACAGTGCGTACGCACAAAAATGTTGCGTAAGCCCATTTCCACGCTCACATCGCGATGTATAAAACCTAAACTTGGCATAAAGCCACTCACATTTTCATGCCAGCTAAATGCCTGGCGTACGCAAGTTCTCTACTCAGTTTTGCAAACTGGCAGCACCCAGCCAGTATGGTTTCCCTTTCTTTTTTAGATCCACATCCCTAGATACACTGAAATTAACTGCATATTGTTTATTAGTTTAAGGCATGTGATTGTAATTAACCTGTAACGATATAATGGTCCACAGAATGGCCAAACTATTCCAAATACCATAGCTGCTTTAGCGTTGTTACTCTCAATGCACCACTCAGAGTATTTAATTGTTCCTGCCTCGGGCTGTATTCTTGCTGGAGCTGGCGTGACACTGGAAGGATAGACGGATAGAATAATTAAACATGTACTACGAAGATATTTCAATGTTCCTTAAACGTTTTGAAGAATCAGAGTTCTATGCTTATAGATGGCTTAATGTCTGTTACTGAGCTGATTGAGTGGCAATTGGGTATTTGGAGAAAGAAAAGGAAGGACAGGAATTGGAGGTTAGTACATTTGAAAGAGACAGTACTGCTGCAATAAATAATTTCATCGAAGGTCATGCACGGCACAGCAAGCATCTTGCGTGAGGCAGGAACAATCTTTGGATGGGGCGCCAGTTCGTCACTATCACTGAGCCACCGTGTTCCCATGTTTAATACATGCTTTAATTGATATGATATGAATACTGAAATGATATTTCAGTACTTTAGTATACATCTCAGTATTTAAATTATTCAGAGAGCTGTAATATCACGAATGTAATGGATTCTGTGTGCTATCGGAGGAAGAGAAAGCCCATTTAAGAAGCATGTAGTAATTCACACACATACAGCACATAGAAGAACACATACAAAACAAAGCATCTAACATGCTACTTTAGTTACGATGGGATTTGAGAAACGAGTAAATTAAATTATTTTAAGATGAAGTTTATGATGTTCTACTTTAATGGTAAAATAAAGTACATGATTAAAGTGGAAATTTCGAGATTGAAGTTGACATTTTGAGCTTTTTTCCCCACTGTGTCCTTATTTGTTTTTTCTCTGTACCCAAATAAGCTTTCATATGACACTGAGACAGTGGGCTACGACTCACCTTTTCACGGCGACTTTAATATCTGACAACTTCTTTTTTACTTGCGACTTTGTGAACTTGAGCTTTTGAGTTTCTCCGACATTCTATGTCACTCGATCAACTTCCTTTTGTTGTTTATACCACTGTTTAAACCAATAAATAATACGTTTTTCCTTGCCTCCACCTGGTATTTGCTGAAATTCTTCTATTTTCCCCCATGCTTTTGCCATTGCCTTTTCACAGAACGCTGAGCTTAAGGGTCATTTATATTTATTTGCATATTCAAAGAGGCATAATTCTGGGAGGAGTTTGGGAGTTGTGGCAGGCGCGTGCACGTGTGTTACTTTTCATGCTGACCGGGATTTATGTAGCGGAAGAATGTGGAAGTTGGCAAGCGCACAGATTTATGCATCTAGATTTTTTTGTCCGTATGTACATTTCCGCTTTTGTCCATACACCATGTTTTAGTGTGAATTCTACAAACATCGTTATGCATGAGGCCCCAGGAGATCAAAAGAGAAACCCAAATACACAAGAAAGAAAAGTTGAAATAATGACAGCAAGGAGATGTCACAAGTACCATGACGTTACCTTGCATGATTAACAACCTTGCTTGATCCTGATGTTGCCTATGACAAAATGAAAAAATTATGGCATCCACACTAAACAAAAAAGGTGTTGTGATATAATGATAAAAAATTGAAATGTACATAACAACTGCACAAGAAAACTTACTACAATATTTCATGATGCCTAAAAGAAACTATAACAGTGAAAAAAGCAGAAACTTTAACTGTTGACAAAACCCACTGCATTGAATCTCCTATGACAAAGCTTAAAAAATAATAAGAACTAATTAAGTACATTTATGTTAGGTAGAATGCTCAGAGGGGGCTAGATGGCTTTTTGGCATTGGAACCCCTGCAGATTTTTTTTTCCTCCAGCACCACACTTCCAGGTTTTATTTTCTTTATGTTTTTTGTCCTCCTCAGCCATCCTACCATACTTTGGACATACTTCTCAACCACTGGGGTGTCTGCCAGTAGGTCACAAGTTGTTTAAATTATAGTGGGTCGCAGTAGGTCACTAGATGTTTGACCTTCCCCTTAGAGGATTGATATGAACAAATGTGGGTCACATTACCAAAAAAGATTGAGAAGCTCTCTTGTAAAGTATTTTGAGCTACATTCTGTGTATAAAAATTTGTTAAAGAAATATTTATTGTTTTTATGACAGTGTTTAATTGTGTTACTCTTGTTCTAAACGTGTTCCTTTTAAAATTATTTTAGATTTCCTGGTCATTTATATATTTTTATTTAAACTCTTGTGTTATATTTTCATGGAGAACTTATTTTTAGGCACTATTATTATAAGCTTTAATTTTATTTTTTTGCATTTGGTTTCTGCAGTGCTGTCTATATGTCACAGGACAGTTTCGGTGAACTTGAGCTGGTACCGTACTAGCAGCAGATCATCAGCAGACTATGTAGTACAGTACTTGAGGAGCTGATCCTCACATCTAAATGCAAATTACATGTTAACAGCGGCACACCAAAAACTAATGTGTTGCCCCCTTTCAATTAACAATGTGCTGCTACACTTTCCTCTCAATTGAAAGGGACAGACCACAGGGAAATGTATGCCCTCAAGTAATCTTATTAAAAATAATAAGGTACATTAGATTGAAATGGATGTCACTGTTATTACTGTAAATGTTATTAACTTCGACATATGAAAATTCTCTGAAATCATTATATGGAAAGTAATAACAATGAGAGGTACATGTTAGTAGAATCCCGAAGCATTGTTTCTCTGCAACTCATTTCTCAATTACATAGATACTACAGAAGAGTTGATATTTGTCATTCATTCAGCTTTAATAACTGAATAAATCGGATAGATATCAAAGTGTACAAAATGCCTAATCAGAGGAGGGGCAATATTCGTAAAGAATATCTTATTACAGTGCAAAAGTCACTGTAGTGTATAAGCTCTGAAAATACATATTATGAGAGGTCTCACATTAGATCTGGAGGACACCTACAAAGATACCTCCACAACTCTCTGAAAGAATTTACTGTATTTTACAAGAAACTAGTAGCATCTTTCAATGTGCACTTTCTGAATTGGCAGGTGAGCCATTTCTTTATTACATGCATTGACTCTTTTTGTTTTTTCTGAATATTAATGGTTAAATGTATGTTGATCCATATTTTTCTATTTGTTATATTATGCAATATGAATATTTCCAAGCATTGCTTGTCTTTTTCTATGGCATTGAATTAAAAATATTTGATTCAGTATGACACTATACTTCTGTCCAAATATAAACATAAAATATGGCTTCCGTGTTCTTAAATGGCATTTTCTCACAGATGTGTTTTCTCACATCTGTAACATTCTGTCTGATGCATGCAGAATTTCTTGTTGTAACATTACCCATCATACTAAGTCCTTTAAAATTTACTCACAAGGTGGTCTACATTAGTATACAAGTGTACCCAAACCCAGACTCCAAGAAGCACAGTGTAACTACACTTAGTCTTAGTCTTGTTCTGGAGCTAGTCTGCAGCTCTGAGGCACACTGTGACAGCGCTATTGTATATTACTGTATTGTATTGTTACAGTAAATACATACTAAGACCAGATTAGCATGGATCATTCTGAGCTGACAGCACATTACAATTGATCCCACGTGACCAGAATTGTCTTGACAATAGCATAATGTTTGGCACCAATACATAGAATTAACTCTCAGTGAATAAAAAAAGCTTTCTTGTGGTTTCATGATATGTTTAGAACATTAGAACACTCTAGATGAGAATAGTCCATTCAGCCCAACAAAGCTCACCAGTCCTATCCAGTTATTTCTTCCAAAAAAACATCAAGTCGAGTTTTGAAAGTCCCTAAAGTCTTACTGTCTACCACACTACTTGGTAGCTTATTCCAAGTGCCTATGGTTCTTTGTGTAAAGAAAAACTTCCTAATGTTTGTGCGAAATTTACCCTTAACAAGTTTCCAACTGAGCTGATCTGTTTAGCCTGAAATCTTCACGTAGTGAGGTTCATCTTCAGTTTGATTTTGGCTCTTTTGCAAGACTTCTTTTGGGTTTCCTGATCAGATTTTATGCTCAGTAATTTTTACCTTTCATTCTATCATCTTCTATCATTGTTATAATCTTCTGGTAATTTTTGCTCACAATTATCCCCAAGTACTTAGCATGCTCACAATACCTGTTTTAGTTATGCAAAATCTATGCATCCAGTCATTATGAAACCAGCTTGATCCAGTTCAGGGTTGTGAAGGTAACACTATATAAAAAGGTGATAATATTCTCTTTGTACCATGTTTTGGGGGCTTTTTGATTTATGCAAATTCTGCCCTTATTTTTTGTGAATATTTTTATCATATGTTAAATAAATTTTTGCACTGCCATCTTGGATTGTACTTTTTGGTGCACCATTTTGTGTAAATTTGAATAGTTACAGCCATATATTTGGTGGTCTTTATATCCATTCTTGGTCACATGCCATATTAATTTATCACTGCCTGTCTATACAAAATGCCAGTGTGCGACTCTCACTATCCAAGTTTCTGAATATTGTGATAAATCTTTATGATGTATTCAGCCATTTAAAAAGGCTTTGTGTTTGTTTTTCTATTGAGATTTTTCATTTGTATATTGGGTTTGGTACTTTAGTTTCTTGATTTTCTTGGGTTCGTTTCAGACAACAATTCTCTCTTTTTCTCCTGGTGCTGGTGCAAAACAATTTTGGGTTTGCCACGTTTCATTGGTTGCAGAACCCTTTTTAAGGTGTTGCTTTGAACAGTTTTTTAATTTGAAATTCTGTGTCAAAATTAGGCTTTTGTACTTAGATGTGTTTCTTAGTAATGAAATAAACACCTTCTGGTATCCTCTGTGTCATCTGTATGGCTGACACACTATAATAGCATCATTCTAATTTTATAATGTATGTCACCCACGATGTAATGTATTTTATTTCTATCAGACCCAGGATGAAATGTCAGTCCATTACAGGGCACACTTACACACACACACCATCTCTCAATCACACCAGCCTAATCAGAGTTGTCAAATAATGTAACCTGCACACCTTTGGGACATGGGCTTAAAATCCAAGTACTCTGATAAAAATCTACTCGGACACAATGGACAAATTTTGACTGGTTTGCATTTGAACCCACGTCTATGAGCTAAACACCAAAACACTAGGCCTTGCACCAAATACTGTACTGTAATTGGCCTCTTTAACCCTAAACTGAACATTTCTGGGTGGATTCTCAAGAAATGAGGCCAGGTATACACTCACTCTTTCCACATATGTAAGCATTTTTGTGGGCCTTCTCATATAATGCAAAAAACACCTACTGCAATTATCACGTCAGCCTATCTCTCTGTCAGTCTGCATGAAATAAGGCATATCCCAGTGGCCAAATTTTATTGAAATGTGGCACACTTATTCTTCAAGGAAGTTTGTGGAGAGACTTCACTTTTCATTGAGACATCACAAAATAGAGCACACTGCACATATTTTTGAACTTTCAATATCTCCTATTGAAGAGCATTGGTGACTTGGCAAACATAGTGTGTCTATCTTAAAACAGGGAAACATTCTGTGCGATTTTTATCTCAAATTAGTTTACTGTTTCGAATGTACCTTGACAGATGTAACTTAAGTTTGTATATTTAGTATGTTTTCCTCTTTTATCTTTCTGACAGATGCTTGTTACGACAAAATGGATCCTGAGTACAAGTTAGTCAAAGGCCAGGAGAGTCACGCACGTGTGCACACTGTACATCTGTTACACCAGCTCACTTCTTCTACTGCTTGACGTAAGTTAACTGTAAAAGTAAGGGAAAAAGTCACTGATGTAGAAGTTAATGTAAGAGGAAAGGATTATGTAAGTGTCTCTTTGTAAGCACAGATTGAACAAATACATGCTGTGGTTGAGGGATGACGTTGAAATTCCAAAAAAATGTTGGGGTGTAAGCTGGGTCACCCTGTTTAATACTATATCTTTTGCACAGAAAAGAAACAAGCGTAATAGCACAAAAGTAAAAGAAAAGATCAGGCAATGCTGTTATTGAAAAGAGGTCATTGCTGCTCAATACTGCAAGCTGGTCTGGCATGGTGGAGCTCTGTCGTACAATCAGCTCTGGTACAAGCGAGACTCCATCTTTACAGGACTCTGGCTGGAAGGGGAGGGTCAGATGCCCTTATGGGGTTCCCCTCCTGCCCTAGAGTGGAAGTACATACCTGTGTTGAGCCTGGAAGGTGATCCTTCGACTCACATACAGTATGTGACAGTACTCCAAATTTACGTTAAATTAAGAACCTCACAGCAGCATTATCTGCATATTATAATGATTCAATATTTCTCTGACATTCCAGTTTATCATCAAAACACAACCAAAACTCACCCAACAATGTTACTTTGCAAGTTTTAAAGAGATTTAACTGTCCATCAAGTAAGTCTTTCAAAAATGTTATATTTAAGAAAACGGAACTACAATTAGTCACAGACAGGGCCGTCTTAATGAATGGGCACGCTGAGCAGTTGCCTGGGGTCCCCATGAGCATAAGGGCCCTTATGCTGTATGGTTTACCAAGTGAGTATCATTTATATGTTGAAATTTTTGTGATTTTCAAGGCTCATGTTATATTGTTCAAAGCATTGTGTTGATTAACCTTTGCTGTTTAAACACTGATTTTGTTGGAAGTACCAATACAATACATATATGTTTAATTTTATCGACCATTTACATTTTTATTCCTGTGAGTGGTTGTGTAGGTTGGGGCCCCAGTGCACTGCTTTGCTGGGGCCTATATTGCTGTTAAGACAGCCCTGGTCACAGACCCTCCACAACCAACAACTAACAACTGAATTGTAATCTGCTGTCTGTAAAACCTGTAGAGCCACCGCAAGTCTACTTGGGCTACGCTTTTACTACATGACATTGTAAAGTGCTGCTAAAAAACACATTTTTAATGTAGTCTACTAACACATGTAATTGAATTCTGTGGTCACTATTATATTTATAAATCACTCACTGTTACAAAAAGATTTAAAAAACAAAAATGTGATGACTGACTCTGTGATGAAGTAACTAAAGAAAAATTAAATGCTCCAAATTTCAAATCAGTTAACTAAATCCCCGAACACACCTGAATGTTATGCTTTGCGTATGGGCCAAGTTAGATGTGTCAGTTTTAATGAACAGACTACTGGCTATTAACATTCCTAATGGAGATCATTCATTGCAAATGTGAGCTGTTTTCTTTGGAAACCTTCTAGCCTGAAGCTATCATGCCTTCCTTTCAAATTCATATGAATTTAATACGCTATACGCTAATCAAACCTGTGACGTTGAGGAAAGAATATGAAAGCTCAGTCATGGCAAGGAGAGTTACATGAGTTTGCTAAATGTAATGAAAGGAGCACTAAAAAGCCACACGGTGCTCAGTTACTCCTCATGATTATGTGGAAGTGCCAGCCAAAGTACATTTTCCTTGAAAAAGTTGCATGCAAATGTTTATACAAATCTGATACAAAAGAGTGAAGACAAAAGTGAGTTTTGTTTCTTTCCTGTAATGTATACAATGATCTTTTACTTACTACTGTATAAATGCACCCATCAGCCTTTCTATACTTGCCTGAACATTTAACAGATTTTTTTTTTGAATTTGTGGTTGAATTATTTAAGAAATTAAATTATCACTGAGCAATGACTCGGAATCACAAGAGAATTTTGTACATTTTCACTACCACTCTGCTAGAGGACTTGTGCCAGGACAAACAGTCAGAAAATTAATTTATAATTTATTTGAATGAATAGCCAACAGGAAGTTTTGGCAGATTGATTTTAGATTATGTACTGACTCATGTACTGGCTTGTATTTTATTAGATTCATTTAACAATATATTAATTTACAAAGGTAGCACGGTGGTCTGGTGGTTAGCACTACTGACTCATGGATTCAGTTTTAATCCAGTGCTTGGGTGTTTTCAGTCAGCAGTTTGCACATTTTCCCTGCATCTCTGTGGTTTTTCCTCTGGATACTGAAATTTTTCCAACAACGTCTCCAAAAACATGCAGGTTAAGTAATTCTAAATAGGCCCAAATCTAATTGTGTGCGAGTGTGACTGTAATAGGCTGGCTACCTGTCTAGGGCTGTTTCTTATTCTGTGTCCAGTGCTAACAGGATAGGCCTTGACCCCCAGTCACTATGAACTGGATTAAGCAGGTCTAAAGCTGTTTGCATGTTCCCCCCGTGTTTGTGTGGGTTTTCTCTGGGTGGGTATCCTCCCGTAGTGCAAATAAATGAAGGTATGCCAGTGTGTGTATGTGTTCACCCTGGCTGGCACCCATTCCAAGAATTGCTCCTGCCTTGTGCGCAGTGCTTGCTGGGATAGGCTCAAACCTCCCTGAACCCTGCTCTGGATAAGTGGGTTTGAAAGATGGATGGATGGTTGGATAGATGAACGGATGAGAACATTATGTTATGTTGTAAAACAGAATGCTATAATTAACCTTCATGGTAATCAACTAAAATAACACCTAGTAGTAGACTCTCTGCTTTTATTGACCTAAAGATTGTAAATTACTGAAAGCATATTTTTAGAGTGATTATTTTACACAGATATCAGAATAAAATATTAACAGATGTCCTGTCTACTGTTGGTTCATACCCTTACATGCAGTTCAGCTACCAAGTTCAATTCAATTCCTTCTTGTATACCACTCTTCACAGAGCACATATGTACAGTATATTTGAAATTATAATATAATAACAGTAAGTTATAAAGTCATGTAACATTCATATGCACACATACACAATATAAGAGAAGGGCAGCACATCGCTGAAAAGTATAAGCAGCTATGAGTTGTGAAATGAAGCTATAGAGGTGCTGAATGGAGTCCTATGGTGGCACATCCAGCTATGCCGTAGGACATACTGACTATACGGAACACACAATCCTAAAGTGTTCTGCTCATGCTGTCTTTGAAGCAACATTTCCTAAGGATAACAAATAATGATGCTGATTTAGTTTAGGCATTTCCATTAGATTGCTGCTATATGTTAGAGAAATGTCCTGTTAGAAAATGGCACATGGTATGGGTGAGGCAAACAGAAAACAGGATGTTCTCAATCTAATGTACTTTTACCTGGTCAGGCTGTGCCTAACAAGCAACATCTCTGTCTCTCTCTCTCTCTCTCTCTCTCTCTCTCTCTCTCTCTATATATATATATATATATATATATAATCCAACATCTGTCTGAATGTATGTCTGTCCACTTTTCATGAGAGAACTACTTAACGGATTTAAATCAGAATTTTTTTTCTAGAATTTGCTTGAACATTCTGGTTAATTTTGCGACTTCTCTCATCGCACTAAGTATCATAGTTCGCTTGCGGTACCAATTTATTTGCATGAAACTAAGAGAGATGCAGCGGGCCGAGTGGAGGGGTGGGAGGCCCTCCTCACTCACGCTCCAGCCTCGGAGCATGTACCTCACCTCCGCTTAGCTAGCGAACAAAAGAACTACTTAACGGATTTAGTTCGTTTTTTCTTCTATAATTTGCTTGAACATTCTGGTTGATTTTGCGACTTCTCTCATTGCACTGGAGCGATATATTCGCACTAATCCAACACAGAGGCTGTGGACCGAGGGGAGGGGAAAGTGAGACATCAGGAGTAAGGAGCTGGGGCAGGGCCCTCCTCACGTGCCAACCTTCGTTCGAGTCAGTGTACCTCTGCGTTTATGGAGAGTACCTTGCCTCCGCTTAGCTAGAGATACCTGTTTGTTTATTGATTTTTAAAGTTTGTTCTGTTTCACTACTACGTGGGCGGAGCCGTGGGGAACGGCTAGTACTGATATGGCAATTCATCATAAGAAATTTTGCCACATCCCTTGACATTCACTCTTGTGTATCTTTTAATAAAGTTGTACTTATTTCATCAATGTACACATTGTCTCCAAGTATGAGTCTTAGGGTCACCATGCCCCAGGGTGAATTTGACCTGAGGTCAGTGTATGACAATCCAAGCTGTTTATAGCTGACAACAGTAGAGATGCAGTTCCCAGTAGGAAGCAATATGTGGCAGATATCAAAGTAAATGTTACAAATCCACCTCCATGGGGGACACAACATATCAAAAAGCTGGTAAATCTTAGATTAAAAAAGCGGACAAAAACAAAATGTGGTATCAAAAATCAAATTGGAAAAAGCCATTGCAAGCATTCTTAACCTTGACTAAATAGTTCTTTCCTTAAGACACAAATACCTTCAAAAAGAATTCTTTAATGTTTGTTTTTCTTAGTTTGATGCCAGATGAATGGGCTGCACTATTATCTTAAATATGCATCACAGGCCTAGCAACCAGAGAATCAAACTTAGAGTCAGTATATAAACTATTCATTAAATGCTAATTATCGTGCACTGTATTTGCTCATTTTCATGTTTTGGGATAATTTGTTTTATATAAAATTGTATGGGATAAAATAAATTCAGTCTAAAAAATAAACCAGATTTATTTGCAGCAACGTGGAGCATCTACTCTCAGTTGCCCCAAGCTATTTACCTGATAAGAGGCTATTGAATAAGCCCAGTTATTTAATTTGGTTGCTTTAGCCAATTAAATGTTTTTCCCCAACACACCCTTAGGAGACATTTGGAGCCACTAAGAAAATGTGCACATGGGGAGAATAAAGATTCAAAATTCTTAATCTAAGAATATTAATAATTTTCTTGGAACAGATCTGCCATGACTATTTTTTTATTTACCCAAGGCTAAATTAAATGCAATTCTCACATATTATGGGAGCAGTCAGAGCTCCTACTTGTGACATTTCACCTTTCTACTTCATTGTGTTTCCATGAATTTCCCGTTTTTGCTTCTTTTGCCAATTGGCATGTGTGAAATCCAATAAATTTAATCTTTTATTTTTTTTATGAACATTAAGTGTATTGGGTCACCACAAATACAATACGATACAAAAATGCCATTACTGGCTGACCAGCTTAACATTTTTTTAATTTTATATGTATGTTTTTTTTTATTGAGGTGAAAGATCAGGGTTGCATTATAACTCTGAGAATTTGGGTAAAATTGTTTACTCCAAACTGTCTGACTAGGACTCAGTGGGGGATTTACATTTCTGGGGCCCTGATGCTTGAACTTTACCTCTAGAATCCCTGAAGCCTACGAGAAAAGTCGTAATGCCGGGCCACCTGAAATTCCTTTGCACCTCCTCATCAGCGTCTTTGTCTTGCAAATGTGTCGATAAACACCGGGAGCAGGCAGCCTGCTCACTCATCCCCTCACCAAGGCAGCTGAGGTCAACTCAAACGTTGAAGTCTCTTTATCTGGCAGTGAGGTGTTTGGAATTGTAAAGAGTAAATAATATATTGTTATTTGGAATACATACATTTCATGTGTTTTCCGTGTCTACAACGATCTGGGGAAATGTAGGATGACAGGAAATGCAAGGCAAGAAATGTTGAACACATAACTAAAACAGAACATTTTTCATTTTACTGTAATAATCAGTAAAAACCCATTTATCAACACATTTGCAAGACAATGACGCTGATGAGGAGATGCAAAGGAATTTGACATTATGGCATTATGACTTTTTTCATAGGCTTCAGGGAATTCTAGTGTTAATGGGGGCCCCTTCGCAACCAGCAACGAAGTCTGTTATCTTCTTCAATGGGTTTGTTCCATGACAGATCACCACAAATTTTTGGTTAAAATTGCTATACTGGATAATCTCACATGTCAAAGCCACTGGTGTGAATAAAATATTCAGAGGGTGATGAAAATTAAAGTTGCTACTGGGACCCTGAGGCTTAAGCTTCATTAGTCTCATAGTAGATCCACACCTGCCTGGATCTTTTACTTTAAAGAGTGTTGATGTGAAATTTCCATCTGGGAGCTTCTGATTGCCATTTTCCTTCTGTTTGGTGTGGAAAGCATACCCCTGGACACAGACAGACAGACACCAGGATGTCCAAAACACTTCTTTTTATTTCCTTTACGCACCACAATGCCTTCCTCCAACACTCTTCTTCTTCTCCTTTCTTTCTTTTCTCTTTCTCTTTCTGACCTCCTCTCCCCTCCTCACAAGCTTCGTCTCCTTCCTCCCAACTCTGGCTCAGCTTCTGGAGGGAGGCGGTCCCTTATATACTGACCCGGATGAGCTCCAGGTGCTCCCCTTGATGACACTTCCTGGTGTGGCGGAAGTGTCAAGAGAGCCCCCGGAAGCACTCCGGGTGCCCCTGGGAATTCTTCTGGCAGCACTTCTTGGTGTGGCGGAAGTGCTGCAATCCAGGACTTCACGACTGTCTGGGCGCCCCCTGGTGGTGACCACATCCTCCGGTAGGGATGAGTGTCCCAGCTCTGGTCCAGTGGCCCATAAGCAGACCCGGGCGGCTGCCCCCACGTGGCCCAGGGGAAGTATTGTCCATCACTGGGACCATCCAGGCGTCCCAGCTGGGTAGGGTCCCCATCCATCTGGGACACTGGTAACACCTGAATGCAGCATTAGCATAAGATGAATTTTCTGAAATTCCTAGACTTATTTTTGTGTAAATCAGTATTTTTATAGTTTTATATTCTATATTTAAGAATCTGTAGCAATAAAAGGCAAAAACATTGAGGTATTAACTGATTTAGAAGTTGCAGAAGGCTTCATTAGCACAGCTCTTGTACAGAAAGTGTGCATATCATACATTTGATTAAAATTAAAACTTCTTAATTAAAATTAAAACCTAGAATTCTGTTAGACGATGGTAAACTGAACAGTTCGGGTATAGTGTAATACATTACACCTGCAACTAAGATTTGCACTGGTGCTCTTCATGAGGAAGACATACCTTCCTTTATTATCCCTTCTCCTATTCCTCAAATAATATTAGGATGCCCTTGGTTAACATTGCATAATCCTAAATTATGTAATACATATGCAACGGAGCACATACTATAAAACCATCTACCTTCATCTCTTTTTCAGATCAGTTTGCCCTTGTAAAAATATGAAAATATTGCCTAAAGAGAACTAAGAATACCTTGATGTATTTACAGCAGTAAGCAAAAGTATGAAAGAATGATTGTTCTATTGAATATCGCAGGGATATCTGAACAGCATCATAGGACCCCGGGCAGAGTAACAAGCTGGGGTCCCTGTTTTGATAGCAAAACAGAAACATACAGAGGCGTCAGAAACATTGCATGCCCCTATGTTTGTGGGGCCCCCAGCCAGTGCCCATTGTGCCCATATGTTATGACAGCCCTGTGGGTCACTGCTGAAAGTGAAGAGATATGCTCTTAGAAATCCCAAAAACTATGCAATAGAATATATATAAAGTATAGAGTAAAGAGCATATAAAAAAAATGTATGTAATGGATTTATCAGACAGTCAAGCAGTCCTATTGGGGCTGCATTTTTCTTTCTTGAGAAAAAAGATGGGTGATTATGCCCTGACACAGATTATTGAGAGCTTAATGAAATTACTGTTAAAAATATATATCCTCTTTCACTTATCACTGATTTGTTAAATGAAGTACAGTAATGGGATCAACTATACTTACTACATTGGATCTATTGAAAGGAAACAGTATCTAATATGGATACTGGTCATTATGAATATAGGGTAATTTCTTATGGGATGGCTAATGCTTCTGCTGTTTTTTAGTTGCTTGTCCATGACAAGATATCCTGAGAATGTAGTGTTAGCACACTGTGTAGTGACAAGATGCTCATCTTTTTTAAAGACACTATATGGATACACATGTTTAACATGTAAAATAATTACCTACAGTACAGTATATGTCAAACTGAAGAACTGAAAATTTCATAGAGATCAGATGGTGTTTCTTGGGTATAAACTATCTCATGCTGGACTATACATGGATCAAGATGGCTGCAGTAATAGACTGGAAAACACTAGAAAGCGTGAAGCAAGTGCGAACATTTGTTGGATCTGCAAATTGTTATTGTTGTTTTATTAAGAACTTTAGCTTAGTCATTTCATCCATTACCTCATTAACCAGAAAATCCCATAAAATGTTTTTATGGACTTCAGGGGCACAAATGTCTTTTGAATTTCTTAAGAAGTTATTCACATCTGCACTTGCGCATGGACATCCAATTTCATGAATACAGTAAATAGTGGATACAAAAATACCCAGATACCGATATTATTCATACCTATGGCTTTTTCTCTAGAAGGCTACAATCAGCAAAGCAAAATTATACAAAACAGAGAACTTTTAGCAACAAAATTGGCATTATTGGAGGCTACATTCCCATTTACTATATTTTCAGATCATAAGAACTTGATGCACTTAAAAATTTGGAAGTGCCTAAATGCACATCAAGCAAAGTGGGCATTACTTAACTTTGCTAACACAGAGGGTGGTGCTTTATCCAGCACTCATGATCTAATAAAACAACTGGGGAGCCTAACCTCATACTACTCCCCGAGATATTCCTCACAGTCATTTTATTAGCATTTCCAAATCATTTTAAGTCCATGCAATCATAAGCTCTCTAAGCCTTCAAGGATTCCTGGTGAGAAATGAATTTGTTTCCCCAACCTAAGAAGCAAATTTATCAGAAATGTATAGGCATTGAAACAATTAACTAAAAGAAACTTTTAGTGAAGGATATTTGTGATTATATCTTTGCTTGTGAAGTTTGTAATAGGGCCAAATCAGTAGGATGGCTATGACCATTTCCATCTCCTAATCATCCTTATAAATGTATTTGAATGGATTTCATTACAGATTTCTGTCCTTCCCATGGTTATACTACAATTTTGGTAATAGTAGACTGTTTTTCTAAGTTTATTCACTTTGTTTTGTTAAAAAAGTTTCCTTCAGGTCAGGATTTGGCGGATGTCTTTCCTAAAGAAATTGTATGATTACATGGATTTCCTTTCTCCACTATTTCTGACATGACCCTCAATTGGCCTCAAGATTTGGGCTTTTTTTTTGTAAGAAGAAATTAATTTAACATCCAACTATCCTCCTGAGGCTAATGGCCAGACTGAAAGACTCATCCAGGACTTAGAAACATTTTTTAGATGCACAATTAATTCAGATCAATCTGTTTTGAAAAATCTATTACATATGGCAAAATTTGTTTGTAATGTCTTGTATCACTCCATGTTAAGAATGTATCATTTTGAGTGTGTATATCAATTTAAACCTCCACTCCTTGTAGTTTAGTCTGTGTGATCTTCAGTGCCCAGTATCACTGAATAATTCACCAGACTTTTATGCAGTGTGGCAACTTGCATGGGTGAACATAATGAAGATGGAAACCTCTACAAAATGGTTCACATCCAGGTTTGCATCCAGGCCTGGAGTATGGTTTTGGGCAGACATTGTGGCTCGCAGCAGGAGCCATTCATTTGAATTCTGTTTCATAAACTGGTGCCATTTGATCTTATCTTATTTTGAAAAGGGTTGTCCCCATCAGGCTCTCCTCTTATACTTTAGAATTCATTCTAGCTTTGTGTCTTGCTTGAAACCCTTGTTCACTCCATCCCCTATTACAAATGTTCTTATTCCTCCCCATCTTGTTCTTGAGGTTCAAAAAATTCTAGATTGATGCCTTTGGAATCAAAGGGGGCATTGGTCAAGGTTGTTTTGTTCTGCCTCAATGAAATTAAAATCTGGGTGAAATATAACTCTTTAAAACTAAACTTCAACAAAACCGAAGTCATGCTAATTGGTATCAAAGCTTACGTTAAGAAAAAGTGCTCCTATGTAATGGAAAAGGATGTCTTCAGACTTTCTTCTTCTACTAGAAATCTTGGTGTAGTTTTTATTCCTTCTTTTTTTATTCTACCCACATAATTTACATTAGGAAACTTTCTTATTTCCACCTCTATAACATATTCCATGTTCGCTCATTCTGGTTCCTTTCAAAAACTTGTCCATGCTTTTATTACATTCCATATCGACTAGTATAAAGTCCTACTGGCAGGTGTCCCTTCTAATCTTTTATCACAGATGCAGCTGGTTCAAAACTCTGAATGCAAAGAGTCCTTCCAAAGACCCACAACACCCATCCTGCTCTGCCTTTACCGGCTGCCTGTATTTTATGGGATTAAATATAAAATTCCATCATTCACCTATACATTTTTGGCTTTGCACCAGAGTACATTAGTAACCTGCTCCATAACTGTGCTCCTGTTCTCCCACTATGGTCTACCAATTCTGGCAATCTTCTTGTGCCCCAATCTAACCTATGCTCTATGGGTGACAGAGCCTTCAGCTCCATTTGCATCCAGACTTTGGAACATTCTCCCTAATTTAGTTAGATCAGTTGACTCAATTAATTCCATGACGGGAAAACACAAAAGAGCAGGCAGATGACATGATCTGGAAATGACAATGCCTTAGCACTAGTGTGAGGCATCTCAGTCCATCATAGAGGTCACTGCAGACAGCCTGATCACGTACATAGCTAGGGAGGCCCCATCCCCTTAGGGTTCAACGTAAAAATAACATGATGTGTAACCATTTTGATAAATAAAAGAAGATTACAAAATTAATAACAAAGAAGAAAACACTAAATAAAATAACATGAAAGAAATAAAGCAACCATATTCTGTAACAAAAATCAGAAAATAATTAATAAAGAAACAACACAGTAAACAAACAGGCTGAACAGCAACTAAAACCAAGGAGGAAGCCCTGGCAAAAAAATAAATGTTATCCTGATAATGTTATTAAAGATAGCTGTGTGCAATTCAGAGCACTGAAGCTTCAGATTACGACACCAAAAAACAAAAAAGGGATGTCTGCTCTCTCTCTTAGTTAGGGATAAGACTACAAATGTTTGGCTCTACAATTTGATAGTGATGGACTTATTTTTTTGGATTAGCGACTTTCAATCTTTTTCTGACTACTCTATTGAATATCCCCTAATGCAACATTTGTCGGTTCTTTAGGGCCTAGTCAGTTTCCAACTAGATGATGAACATCTCTGGCTTGAATATGAAACTTTATAAAATATGCAGTCACAAAACACTGAAGAAGTTTGGGGCTCCTTGACGATTTTAAAGACCAAAATTTGTTGGCAGCCATGAAATATGAGCATCTTCAACACCCCCACCCTAGTAAGCTGTGGCATTATTGGTTGCTTTCCACTGAGAAAACATAGTGTAGTCATGTCTTTTAGAACAGATGTGACAATTAGTAAATTCATTATTTTGCACATGTACACATAATTTGCTTATTTAACATTTAAAGAAGCGCAAGGGTAAGTCAAAACCTTATGTTCATGCATTTCTTTTTAGACTGATCTAATATTCACAGCTAGCCTTAAGCAGGAATTGTTCACATAAATAAACTGAAATGTTAAAAAGATGAAGAACAATTTCAGAATACCCATCGTTATCAACAGTTGTTAGGACATTGAACAAGTCAGCAGTGCCCTCTCCTCTACAAAAATTAATCCCTCGATTAATGTGGCAATCATCACATCTAAATGTGGAAGCAATCTCTGATGATTTTGACAAACTCTGATGCTAATCTCCTAGCATACATCTTGTATTTACAAACAGCCCTCCAAAAATTAATAAACACACTGATCAGACCTTTGTTAGTTGGTCCATACAATGCTCATTGTCTTCTGAAGAAGTTCCAGTTCTCCTACCTCTGGCTTCCCTTCTCTTACTAGTTAATCTCACATGCTGCATTTCAGTCAGCTTGTCATGGGGGTTGCTTGTCTTGTCTTCAATGTTGAAGCACCTCATATTAGACTGGAAGTACCTTTATAAGAGAACGCAAAAGTGTATCATATTATTTCCTGATGCCAGGATTTATTTTCTTCCTGTCAGTGTTTATAATGAGACAAACATTTTTTCTCTTGTTTTTGTGATGCTTTGATAGTGTGCAATAACAAATAATAGGACTCTGCTGAAGAAAAATTATACGCTTTTGAGTTTTGTGTTCTGGTTGGATTAATTTTAAAAATACAGTACATTGTGTAGCCATTGTAATGCCCTGTCATTCATTATACACAAAATGTAAATAGTATCTATATTAGAAATAAGTGATAAAAATGAGGTCTACTGTTTTCTAAGTAATGCTGATAGCTAAAAAAGAAAAAAAAAAAACATGTTTTCATTATATATTTTAAATTGTCAAATTTCCTCTGAAGGTAATTATTGTGTGCATATCACTACTATTATGTTATCAATAACAGAAGTTTAACAGTATTTAGTATGTATATTTAAGGTATATACAGACATTTAAAAAGCATGCCCACTTATAAAAAAACAAGCAGTGGAGACTGCAGTAGTTAATAAAATTGCTGCTCAGCTCTTATAAAACCCTCTAATTACTGTGTGCATTGGCTTATTTACTGTTTGTCACTGATGCTGTCTAGTTGCTATAGAATTACAGGGAGTCCCAGAAAGATGAAAATCATGGACTTCCTTAATAGCCTGATGTTTTTTTTAATAATGTGCAGTAATTTATTTGTTTAACTTTATATATAACAGTATTATAGTAATTAATACTTTCAAAAAGTAATGTGAATTAGATGGAACAGGCAAATGTTATTTCCATGCTTCTTCTTCTTTCGGCTGCTCCCGTTAGGGGTTGCCACAGCGGATCATCTTCTTCCATATCTTCCTGCATCTTGCTCTGTTACACCCATCACCTGCATGTCCTGTCTCACCACATCCATAAACCTTTGCTTAGGCCGTCCTCTTCTTCTCTTGCACATGTCCAAACCAACGCAATCTTGCCTCTCAGACTTTGTCTCCAAACCATCCAACTTGAGCTGACCCTCTAATGTACTAATTTCTAATCTTATCCATCCTCGTCACACCCAATGCAAATCTTAGCATCTTTAACTCTGCTACTTCCAGCTCTGTCTCCTGCTTTCTGGTCAATGCCACTGTCTCCAGCCCATATAACATAGCCGGTCTCACTACCGTCCTGTAGACCTTCCCTTTCACTCTTGCTGATACCCGTCTGTCACAAATTACTCTTGACACTCTTCTCCATCCATTCCACCCTGCCTGCACTCTCTTTTTCACCTCTCTTCCACACTCCCCGGTACTTTGTACTGTTGATCCCAAGTATTTAAACTCATCCACTTTCGCCAACTCTACTCCTTGGATCCTCACCATTCCACTGAGCTCCCTCTCATTTACACACATGTATTCTGTCTTGTTCCTACTGACCTTCATTCCTCTCCTCTCTAGAGCATATCTCCACCTCTCTAGGGCCTCCTCAACCTGCTCCCTACTCTCGCTACTCTTGATCACAATGTCATCAGCAAAATGACAACAAATGTATAAATTGTTACAGATGGTATGTAGCATGAGGTCAAGTAGCATGAATTAGTTTATATTATCTGTTTTTTTTTTCATAAGCACATATATTTTAGAATGATAAACATGATGAGTGACATATTGTTTTCTGCCTGATATGCACTGAGAATGAGATTTTCAATATTTATGTTGAGTCAAATGTCAACATATTTATATTTGTCATTGCTGAAACTTAAAAAAAAATAAAAATCACAGAAAATCAAATTGTGTCTGTTAGAATGCAAATATTTTGTTGCTGAGATAATGCCAAATAATGTAGTCTCTTGAAATACATCCCAGGTGGGTTTGTTTGAAAAAATTGTGGCCCCCTCAGTGTTCACGTAAAGAGAATGTTTGTGTTACTGACAATGTGTTTTTTATTGTGAAATGTCCAGTGGTGGATATTTAAGGCTTAATACAGGAATCCAGTGAAGTTACTGTTCTATTTCTCTCATATCTTTAGTACTCAGTGGCCACCTTCCCCTGAGGTGTCCATTCTTTTCTCTTCAGGTTGTTAGGCTTATACTAGGTATTGTTCTCATTATTTTTCATAGTAACATGCTAAGTTTGGAGGGGTCAAGATGATGTCCCATTGTGTGTTTTAAAGTATGCAGATTGCTAAAATTAAAGTTATTTCTGGATGAAAGGTAAACCCTGTGACTCCTGTCTTGTTTAGGAATGTTGTTTGTCGTTTACCAGTGCTGCCAAGCTACATTCTGCTTCCTAGGAATGAATGGTTAAGAGACCATATCTGTTGATATCTTGTGATAGCTGTTGTTTAGAGAATGGCAACGGCAAGTAACCAAAGTAATGTCACTAAGAGACACACTTCTTTCATATCCTAATAAAGAGAAGCCTAGACTTGTGACTTGTATTTTCTCACCTTCTAACTTCTTCTGACTTCTTACTATTGCAATAAATACGCTTATACCGTATACCATACACAGTCATTGTAGTAATTTTTTTATGCACTGTATATCTATGAATGATTTTTAAATTAGATAATGTAAAGCAGGGGTCCCTAATTCCAGTCCTGGTGCCTCATTTATGAAGCTTCAAGTGCATTTGAGTGTTAAAATACGTGCTCAACAAAAAAACAATGTGGTCACCAGGGGGCGCTTCAGCCATCCAGTCTCGACACAGACAGACTCTAGGCACAAGTCTTTGCAACACACACATTTTATTTTCAAGTGGAAACACTTTTCTTTTGTTCCCCCTACAGCACAGTACCATTAAAAGCACACAGCACTTTCTTCTTCTATCTCGATCTTTTTCTCTTCCACTCCTCCTCTAGGAAGCTTCGTTCTTCTTCCTCCCAACTCCGGCTCGTCTCTGTGAGGCAGCTGACTCCTTTTTAAGCTGCACTCGTGAGTATTCCAGGTGGCTCATTAGGGATATCTGGAATTACTCCCAGCTATGGCGGAAGCCCAAAGTAGGGCTGTGCTGCTCCTGCAGCTCCCCTGGTGGCATCCATGGAACCCAACTGGGCTGAGCCAACAAATAGCAAGTCCCATACAACCCTGTGGGAATCTGAGGTGTTGTTGCAACACCGGGGGGCTGCCAAGTAGCAATTCAGGGGAGACAGCGCCCTTCATAAGCCATCTCTCCCTATCCTTCCATTACAGAAGGTAATGGATGAAGATGGCCACCATCCGACACAACAGGTAAATGCATACAGAAAAAAACCATAAATAAAATAAAAAAATTCAGAACATTTCTATGCAATTTGCCATTTATAAATCACAATCAGCTTGTAAATATGCATATGTGAGCCTCAAACACCACCCTTAAATATCCATATATGGAGCATTGCAATCAACCTCATACATGTGCAATCATGATGCTGCAGAATTGGCAGAGCAGCCTGACTTCTGAATAGTTGAGACCCCGCAACCTGCTTTCAAAAATATCTGGCTATATTCTACAACTGAGAGTGCCAGATCATGCACGGCATTATAGCATATCTCCTTTGCATTTTAGGGGAAGCATAGGGTGCCAACCTCTGATTGGGTAACCACTATCACCTGGCACATGTAATGATGTGATTGCTGTTACAATGAATAAAATGAAACACTGAGGGTTCAGCAAGTTAACTTACCAACAAGTCAGCCACCACATACAGCACTACCATATCTGTCAAAGCTACATTGATGCAAAATAAATGAATCACAGGCTGACCCAGGCCACTGAGACACAATGTTTGTCAGTCATATCTTGGATGACTTGTGCATTATGGTTAACAAAAGAAGCTCCATTCTCGTTGGTGCCCTTATTGCAATGTAAGTGCAGTAAATTTGCACAATTACATTAGGAGGAACAGACACTGTTACAAATTGGCTTTTTATTTTGCCAAGAGCATGCGTTTTTCTTTATTTATGTACACCTGTTGGTTTATGGCTTCGAGCACAGGAGGCACGATGGAGTGATGCTTGACTGAGATATTCCTGATCTGTTGCCCAGTTCCCTGAGAAGTGACAAAAGATGGCTGATATACACAGACAAAAACACAGAACATTTCTGCAGTGCAAATACATAGCATTAGCCCTTTAACAATGTCACTAAAATACAGTTATATGAAACACTTTTGAGGTTTACAAATGTTTGTCACCATACATTATAATGACAGCTCAGTGATATGAATCATTATACAAATGAGTCATCATTTAGCTGGTTTGTCTGCTTTTCCTTGCTTGATCATGGGCATTGTCATTTCCCAGTTTCTCCGAAATGTTACATACACAAGGGTCATGGGTCAAATATACACACATTTTTACACTTTTTTTTTTATAAATCCTAACGTCTGTGTAGGATGTTGCGCACATACATTTCGAGGCTCATTTTGTGCGTATGCAAGCTTTACAAATGAAGCCCCTGTTGGGCCACAGTAACTGCATTGTTTTGTTCCAACCCACTTGATTATTTAGAAATAGGAAATTTGTTATTTAATTTAGCAACTTGTTAGTTTTCTTTTCTAACACTTCTGGTAATTATTGTAGTGCATATTTTTCTTTTCTGAGGATTATCATTCAAGTGAGTAAATCTCTATCCTGTACCTTTTCCTTTTATTAAAATGCAACTCAGTGGAAATCACTGTTGACTTGCAACTGGTTAAGAAAACATGGAACAATTAAAACAGTGAAATCAGCTGTTTAAAACTAAAAGAAAAAAAGTGTTGGGAACATTTATAATCAAACGGACTAAAGTGAAGCATAAGCCATAACTGTCTCGGCAGCAGGAAATGGCTTGTAATTAGCAGATTTGGCTTGAACAAAAACTGAAGCACAGCACTTGAGAACTGCTGTAAAGCTTACAGTAGGCAAAGACACACAGAGTGATTTTTTTTTTTGTGGGACTTATTGTATCTTCAGTAGAATTTTCAATGAAGCGTTGTGTTGTGGGCAGCACATGGTAGACTTTGGAGTGTAACATTCATAGATTTACATTAATCCGCAGTTATCATACAGTCATATGAAAAAGTTTGGGTTTTTGTTTATCATTGGCTGAGCTTTCAAAGTAGCAACTTCCTTTAAAATATGACATGCCTTATGGAAACAGTAGTATTTCAGCAGTGACATTAAGATTATTGGATTAACAGAAAGTATGCAATATGCATCATAACAAAATTAGACAGGTGCATAAATTTGGGCACCCCAACAGAGATATTACATCAATACTTAGTTGAGCCCCCTTTTGTAAATATAACAGTCTCTAGATGCTGTCCTCCTATAGCCTTTGATGAGCGTCTGGATTCGGGATGGAGGGATTTTTGACCATTCTTCCATACAAAATCTCTCCAGTTCAGTTAAATTTGATGGCTGCTGAGCATGGACAGCCTGCTTCAAATCATCCCATAGATTTTCGATGATATTCAAGTCAGGGGACTGTGACGGCCATTCCAGAACATTGTACTTCTCCCTCTGCATAAATGCCTTTGTAGATTTCAAACTGTGGGTCATTGTCTTGTTGGAATATCCAACCCCTGCCTAACTTCAACTTTGTGACTTATGCTTGAACGTTATCCTGAAGAATTTGTTGATATTGGGTTGAATTCATCTGACCCTCGACTTTAACAAAGGCCCCAGTCCCTGCACTAGCCACACAGCCCCACAGCATGATGGAACCTCCACCAAATTTGACAGTAGGTAGCAGGTGTTTTTCTTGGAATACGGTGTTCTTCTTCCGCCATGCAAAGCGCTTTTTATTATGACCAAATAACTCAATTTTTGTCTCATCATTCCAAAGCACTTTGTTCAAAAATGAATCTGGCTTGTCTAAATGAGCATTTGCATACAACAAGCGACTCTATTTGTGGTGTGAGTGCAGAAAGGGCTTCTTTCTCATCACCTGCCATACAGATGTTCTTTGTGCAAATTGTGCTGAATTGTAGAACGAAGTACAGATACACCATCTGCAGCAAGATGTTCTTGCAGGTCTTTGGAGGTGATCTGTGGGTTGTCTGTAACCATTCTCACAATCCTGTGCATATGCCGCTCCTGTATTTTTCTTGGCCTGCCAGACCTGGGTTTAACAGCAACTGTGCCTGTGGCCTTCCATTTCCTGATTACATTCCTTACAGTTGAAACTGACAGTTTAAACCTCTGAGATAGCTTTTTGTAGCTTTCCCCTAAACCATAATACTGAACAATCTTTGTTTTCAGATCTTTTGAGAGTTGCTTTGAGGATCCCATGCTGTCACTCTTCAGAGGAGAGTCAAAGGGAAGCACAACTTGCAACTGACCACCTTAAATACCATTTCTCATGATTGGACACACCTGTCTATGACGTTCAAGGCTTAACAAGCTAATCCAACCAAATTTGGTGTTGCAAGTAATCAGTATTGAGCAGTTACATGCATTCAAATCAGCAAAATTACAAGGGTACCCAAATTTTTGCACAGCCAGTTTTTTTACATTTGTTTTAATTCCATACAACTAAATACTGCTTCACTAAAAATCTTTCTTCGGAAAACACCCCAGTACTCAGATGTTCCTAGGAAATGAAAGATATACCACTGTTATCTTTTTTGTTGAAAGTAGAGTAAATTTTTATGCAGGCTGAGAGGGGTTCCCAAACTTTTTCATATGACTGTATATCCTTAGGGCGGCACGGTGGCGCAGTGGGTAGCGCTGCTGCCTCACAGTTGGGACACTCAGGGACCTGGGTTCGATTCCCGGGTCCTCCCTGCGTGGAGTTTGCATGTTCTCCCCGTGTCTGCGTGGGTTTCCTCCAGGCGCTCCGGTTTCCTCCCATATTCCAAAGACATGCAGGTTAGGTGGATTGGCGATTCTAAATTGGCCCTAGTGTGTGCTTGGTGTGTGAGTGTGTTTATGTGTGTCCTGCGGTGGGTTGGCACCCTGCCCGGGATTGGTTCCCTGCCTTGTGCCCTGTGTTGGCTGGGATTGGCTCCAGCAGACCCCTGTGTTCGGATTCAGCGGGTTGGATAATGGATGGATGTATATCCTTATGTATTATTACATTTTTATTACATTTGTTAGTCTTGGCAACAGCATGTCCGGCTCAGCACCAGTTACACAAGGAGTTCCTCAGGGATCTGTCCTCGGCCCTCTGCTCTTTATCTGTATGCTTCCTCCTGTGCATATTATTCATAGCTTTGGACTGGGTTAGGATTTTTATGCAGATGATACTCAACTTTATTTCAGTGTTAAAAGCGAAACTTCATCAGAGCTTTCAAAGCTCACAACTTGCCTCAGTGAAATGAAAACATGGATGGAGCAGAACTCTTTAAAATTAATCTGCAACAAAACTGAACTCCTGCAAACTGGCACTAAAGCAGAACTTAACAAAATGAGTTCCTTCTCAGTCACACTTGACGTTGATCTCATCAGAGCTTCTTCTAATACAATCTTGGTGTTGTTTTGATTTCTCCCTTTCTTACTCCACCCACATAAACCACATTAAGAAACTTTCTTACTTCCACCTCTGGAACGTATCCCGTGTTCGCTCATTCCTCTCCTTTTCTAATGTTGAGAAACTTGTCCCTGCTTTTATCACATTCTGCATCAATTATTGCAACTCTCTATTGGCAGGTGCCCCTTCAAATCTTATATCACAACTCCAGTTAATTCAAAACTCTAAGAGTCCTTAGACGAACCAGCAACAGTGAACACATCACACCCATCCTGCTTCACCTTCACTGGCTCCCTGTGTCTTACAGGACCGAGTATAAAATTCTATTAATAACCCACAAAGCTTTCAATGGCCTTGCAGCGGACTACTTCAGTGACCTTCTCCATCGCTATGCTCCTGTTCACACATTAAGGTCCTCTGATTCTGGCAGTCTTGTTGTGCCCCCCACTAACCTGCACTCTGTTGGTGACAGGACCTTCAGCTCTATAGCACCCAGACTCTGGAATGTCCTCCCTAAATTAATGAGATCAGCTGACACCCTTCATTCTTTTAAAAAACAACTTAAAACTCATCTGTTCAGGAAGGCTTTTAACTTAACCTAACTCTCTGCTCCTTCTTTCAGTTTACCTCTCTGTCCAAATGCTCTGGATAATTTGTGTGTGTGTTACATCATAAATTATGTGATTTGTTCAGGCATTTCTTTTAGTATTGAATTTAGTATTATACTCTGGTTTATTCTTTAATTTATTCTGTTTAATGCTTTTGTACATCCTGTGTTTGTTTATTGTTCTATGTAGAAACTATTTGTTTTAAGTGCCTCGAGCATGGGAAAGGTGCTATATAAATAAAATTTATTATTATTTATTATTTTTTTAGTACACAATAACTCAAGGATGAGAATGTTGCTTCATCATAAGCGCCTACTTTATTTTCAGAGTTTGCCTTTGTCTTCTTATATAATACGCTACCATGGCTGTCTGTTTGTCTGTCCAGGATTTTAAATCACCTGTAGCTCGCAAACCGCTCAACCTTTTGACCTGAAATTTGGTACACATATACTACGTGATGTCTACTATCTGCTTTCAGGGTGATGATTGACCTCCAAGGTTGTTCCTGTTTTTATTTTTATTTTATTGTATTGTAGAATCAACTCTTGGCAGCGGGCAGCAGTGCGACACATGCGTATGGGCGCCATTCTCATTCCCTACCACCTTCGCCATCACTTCTCCCACCTCTTCATATCTTAAATCATTCTTGACGCAGATTGAAGACTTAAGTGCCAGCTTAAATGAAAAATTAAAGAAAACGTACTAAGTAATTGCAGCACAAACACTGACTTAATCAGTTTTAATGTGAAAAGATGTCGACGAAAGAAGAGAAGAAGCAGGCCGCTAGAGTGGAGAAAACAAGAGCTGCTCAGGAAACAGCAAGTGCATCAACCTCTGAGCAAACAAATGCTAAACGTACAGAGAAAGAGTATGAACATTATGAATGCTCAAATCAAGTGTATTCACTGCACGTTATTGTGCAGTGCGCCGTTACTGGTAGCTATCAAGAGAGACCTGCTGTTGCTTAGGAAATCCAAAATGTCTGATGTGAAAGAAAAAGGTGAATTACAATTTAAAAAGTTATGGAAAACATTTTTGTTATTTTATAGATTAACATGAAATGATTGATGAACTTCCAATTTATCACCCAATACACAAAATTACTGTCTTTGGGCTTTATTGATGTCCACCTTAAAGGCAGGAACAGTATATGACTTGAAGAATCATGTCACTAGGGCTGAGGAGAACATACCCAAAAAGATAAAAAAAATTCTCAAACCTGCTTAATCCATTCAGGGTCACTGGGACAAAACTTACTAAGAGCCGTTACATGCAAAAATTATGTTCTGTGATTATGAGGGGTAAGAGCAAGAAGTCAGCTTTGGATTTGAAAAAACAAACCTGCTTTTTATTTACACTGGTGCTGTATTAGGATAACCTTTGATCTTCTAGACTAGAACATGCAGGGAGACAAATTTGCAAAGGCTCAGTGAATATCTTCTCTGTTGACTTTTCTTTAATTTGATTATCTTGACTCTCATGGGAGCTGACTGGCTCCTGCTATTTCAATGGCAACTTAACAGGAAAAAAGCAATCGGCAAGTGGGACACGAAAATGCAGCTGTACTACTTAGTGTCTATTGTGGTGGAAGGCCTGGGCCCTTGCCCGGCTGGGACACCCCTGTGATGGAAGGACCAGGGGAGAGGGCATATTCAGGACAATACCTCCTCTGGAACACTAGAGGGCAACCTCCCTGGCTCACAGCGGGGCCACGGGTTTGGAGCTTAGAAGCTCAACCCTGCTGGGGCCCGTGGCCACCACTACAGGGTGCTTGGACAATGGCTGGACCCTGGGTTGCAGAACTTCCACCACACCCAGAAGTGGTACTGGAAGAAGAATTAGGAGCACCTGGAGCACTTCTGGGAGTCTTATAAAAATGACCGCCTCACTTCATTCGAAGAGCGGGAGTCGGGAGGATGTGGATGAAGCTTGCTGGGAAAGGAGCGGAGGCGGCAAAGAAGGAAGAGAAGAAGAAGAAGGAAAAGGGACTGTGTTGTGCTTTGCCTTGTAAGCATTGTGTCCTGGGAACTGAAAATAAAGTGTGTGTTGTGTGGCAACTCGTGTCTCTGCCTGTCTGTGTCGGTTTAGGGTGGCTGTATGCGCTCTGGTGGTCCACACAATATAACCTTGCGACAGATTCACTGACTATTGCCTTCTTAATATAGTTTTTTCAAAAAAATCTGCTTGATTTTGTGAATGAGTTTAAAAATTGTTATCTCCCTCTAAAACAAAAACTAACCAAAGTAAATCATATGTAATTTTAAATATGCGAAATGTATTTCTTGTATGCTTACTTGAGTGCCTCACACCTAAATAAATAACACAATGTTTGTTCTTTGTTTCTTGTTCTTCTGGTATTCTGATTTTTTGCCTGAACCTTTATGAATATGAGTTTGCTTCTTTTTGTCTTTCAGTTCTTTACGTCAACCTGGCGTCCTTTCTCACTGCCCGTGTTAGTTCAGCACAATGCCTCGAGTGAGCCTTGTCGTGCTATGTGTGTGAAGGGATATATGCACTTACTCATTTCATGAAGGACTTCATTCTTACAAATCTAAGCATGGCACTCGACACATTTTTTGGGGACTGCAGGGCAACAGGTGGCTACCAAAAAAAGAAACAGAATGAGAATTTTATTTTAAGGGAAAAGAAGAAAAGACTGTTTCTTGTATTCTAAGATAGGTTGCCCTTATGTTATGCCTTTCTTTCTTTCAAAATGGTTTGTTTTGTTTTAAGTTACTATTTATTTTCAGGTACTTAGTGCCGTGGACTAAATGGAAACATTTATTGCAGTCTCTTTTTGTTAATTTGTTACTTTTTCATCTGGTGTCAGGATGACATGCAAGAATGTTTTGTTTCATTTTATGAATACTTCTCTGCCTGGTCCTATTCACATGGTCTAATGAATGACTCCTGACAATAAAGCTATTTTAAAAAATGCAGAAAATCATTTATTTACTTACTGTTATACATTGGGTCTTTAGCTGTAAAAATACAATATTCCATGTTTCTCTAGGGCTTGCCACAATGTCCACTGCACAGCAGGTGGGGAGACTTAGGTGGTCTGGGTTGTTGCTCTATAACTAAGATCATCTTAGTTTCCAGGCCAGGCATTTATACAGTAAAAGAGAGCAGAGATGTAGCTTTTAAAATCATTTAAATGTATTATTGTAAGCTGCAGTGATTTCTTGATGGAGCATTTTCACAGTGAAAGTGAGTAGATCTGTTTTCCTTTGTTCCTTTTTTGAAGTCTGATTGCATTATCAAAGTGACCAGCAGGTTGTCCAGTCAGATTTCTGAAATCACCAGTCCATCAACTTCTGAAAGACCCCCTCCCCCCCCCCCATGTGTTTTCTAAAGTAAAGTAAGCTGATCATTTTTATTTTACAGGTGATAGTCTTCTTTCCATGCCAGTAAGAAAGAGCATGAGAGATGGGAGTTGAGGTTACTCCTTTAACTACAGCAGCTTTTGTTTCAGCAGACAGACTTTTACCAAGTGAAAAAGAGCAGAGGTTTGACCATCTAGGACATGTAACCTCTATGTAAGCCTTGCATGAGTGGAAACTTTATTTAACAATATATGCATGTCAGCCCTTACTTGTCAATGATTCAATAGCATGTTTTTATATCAAAGTCGCTGGCAGATATTTATTCAATATGATAACTAAACTCCTCAGTCTATTGGCATTTACATGTTACACGGGCACAAATTGAATGCCAGCAATGGAAAAGAGAAAGCTATCCCAGCCTGCCTGGCTCTGTGAGACTTTAGCTGTTTTGTTAAAAGAAAGGAACACTTCTAGCTGCCAATACATCAGTAGAAAGCAGAGATGCTTTACTTCTGCATAAGGCTGTAATAAAAAGATATCTTTTGTATTTTATTGATTACAAGTATATATCATAGACAGCCACCTATGCCTATGTGTGGCTCGCAAGTCCCATATAAGTAAGTGTGTTAGAAGAACGGTTCAGGCGGTCATATGACTCACCTGCCTGCACATTTGGAGGTCACTCAAATACAAACAGACTGCAAAAACAAGCCTGAGGTGTTTTATTTTTTAGTAAGACAACATAGAAATTAATTCTGTTGTTAAAAAGTGTTTTATAGTTTTGCAGGACTGATTCAGCATTTTCATCTGTAAGTGAAATGTTATTTATATCTTGAAGTCTGATGAGCTGTTTTCATTTTCCTCAGACAGTTGAGTTTTTACAAGATAAGAGAAACTGTAAATCATTCTGAGTTTTTGACGAATCTTGACGTTTTAGACCTTCCTGAGTCTGAAAATACCATTCTTGAAATTATGTCTGCATGTCTGTCTGTGTGTAAACATAATAACTGGAAAACGCTTTGACCTAGGTCAGTGAGATTTTGTACACCTGCTTTATATCAAAAATAAGGAATCCTATAAACTTTTGGACTACATTTGGTGACTGGACGTGGTACTTTACCTGAACACATTTCAGATTTTTTCAAGTAAACTATGGCTATAAAAAAATATATACTATTCAAATTTTGTGTGGATATTAGAAATGACGAAAAATAAGAAGATATGAAATTTGAGAAAAATTGCACAACCAGAAATGGTACTTTAATTAAACACCTACCTGAATTTTTTTGTATCATGGAAATATAAATGTGTAAACAATATGTAAAAACTGTATTCAATACAACGCATATTCTTTCAATAACTATTATTGATTTTATTTTAATTTATACATCATCAGTTTAACAATAACATGTAAACATTGAACGTCTCAATGCATGCTCAATAATCCAGGTAAGGAAATTCTAGAAAGTTGATTCAGTTCATCTGGACATAGTTCTTTTCCAGGGAGATACGTTACATCACTCATCCAAGTGACTTCCTCAACACAGATCAAACACCATACCCACAGACACAGCGGCCAGGGAAGCAGAAGAACATCATATCAAAAAGGCCCTTAGTAAATATGGTTATCCCAGCTGTCAAAGCAGGGAAGACACCTAAAGAATGCTCTAAGCAATCCAGGAGAGAGGAAGGACAACCGCTGCCTAAGTGAAAACCTTTAGTGATCTCTTATGTGTCAGGAGTATCGGAACAGCTGAGATGCATTTTTTCAAAACACCAGGTCTTGGTGGCTTTCAAACCCCAAAACACACTACGGCAAAAATTGGTCCACTCCAAGAACTGGGTGCCCCGGCACAGACAGAGTAATATAGTTTATGCAGTTAAGTGCCAAGAGGATTGCCATGAATTATACATAGAGGAATCCAAACAACCGCTGGCGAAGCGGATGGAACAACACAGAAGAGCTACCTCATCAGACCAGGACTCCGTAGTCTATTTACACCTACAGGACAGTGGTCACTCTTTCAGTGATGAAGATGTGCACATCCTGGACAGGGAGGAGTGCTGGTTTGAGCGAGGATTCAAGGAGGCCATTTATGCGAAAAAGGAACGACCATCTCTGAACCGAGGAGGGTACATCTTTCACCATCTTGCAATGCTGTGATTGCAGCCATTCCCCAACTCTCTGTGAATGGTACTCATGGCCATTGATCAATGGACAATTTGCATATTATTGATCACACAGCCCATTGTTAGTCAATGGTGCTAGTTTCGGTTATTGTGCAAAGGTACTGTTTACTGGAGAAACCTGCAGTCAACTGAGACTGACGAAGTCACTTGGATGAGTAATGTAACGTATCTCCCTTGGAAAAAAACTAATGTCCAGATGAACAGAATCAACTTTCTAGAGTAAACATTAAACATGCCATGTAAATATAAAGATGTAATGGGAACAATATGCTGCTACGTCCCTGTCGTGTTTCTGGTAATACATTTAATTTTATTATTTTTTTTTTATTTCCGGCATCATTATCATAATTAAAGGTAGCTAAATGCAATTTTACCTTTAGCAATTTATTGCAACAAATTTAATATATTGCTAAAACTTTTCCTGTGTTTTTAGGTGACTATAACTCTTTTTACTTTGCACGTAATCTAGGTAATAGATATGCAATCATGAAAAAATTCCACCACCGTTTTTGACCTCCCTAAGTGCGAAAATATCAATTTAATATAAAGTTTGATTATAAATAGAGATAATTGATTGTCTATCGATATTATCAATTAGTTATGATGATATTTGAAAAATTTTGCAAAACTGGAACTGGTTCTGATAACCTTTTCCTCTATTTCAGTATATGAGAAAGTCAAGGTCGAGCACACTCCCGATTTTTTTGTTTTGTTATGGTGCTGCTATTTTGTGCTGTTTCTTGCCTGTTGTGCTAGGCAGTTGCTAGGCAGAGCTAGGCAGGAATATGCAATGCGTGACATCACGGGATCATATGTATAAAGGTTGGCATTGGACACATCATGGTTTGTGTAAGTTTGTGAATATTGCAAGTTCTGTTTCCGCTTAAACAACAGTATAAGTGCTGGGAAAGGCAAAACTAATCACGAAAAACTAATCATAAAGGACCCCTTTCACCACGCACAGATATTTTTCTCCCTTTTCTCATCAGGCAGGTGTCTCATAACTGTTAACATCCGAACTGTGAGATTTAATAGTTCATGTTTGCAGGTAATAATGCTGCTCAGCTGTCATATGTGATGAACTGTCTGTAGTCAACTGAGTGAATTAAGTGCCACATCTTCTGTGATTCTAGTGTATGTAGTGTTGTGTGTAGTATTATTTACTAAGATTATTATTAATATTAAATTTAAGTTTGAGCTGTTTATTTTTAGCCTGATTTTTTATGTTGATTATTGTGTCTGCAAAGAAGAATTTTGCTGTACATTGTATATGTGATAATAAAAAGATATGGACTTTGACCTTGTTTTTTCATCTTACTGCTTTAAGTTCTGTTTCACAGCTTTGATTTTCTGAGTATATTCTTTGGCAAGACAATCGATAGACTTGATTATTTTCTGCTTTGTTTTCCACTACATTTTATATCCAAGTTCTTCTTCCTGCACACCATCAAAGGTGTCAGAACAAATGTACTCTAAAGAAAAATGCATGACCTTCAGTTTCCCATTGCCTATACTACAATGGTATTGACTAAAAAATAATGATGTTGTGGTTACTAATTTGACAAAAGTTGAAATGCAGTTCAGTTTTGCAACTTGTGCTGTAAGTTATGTATGCAACATACTGTAATTTATTCTTTCGATTTAAAATTTCTGAAAGAGAAATGTCTTCTTTTACTGTAATAAATGGAATATGAATATTGAATGAAGTATGATAAGGTTATGAAAGGTAAATCATAAGAGAAAGGTCAAAACTGAGGCAGAGTTTAGTTTAGATAAAGCTTAGAATTATTGTCAATGTTATTTTGGTTCTTTTAAAGTTTTCTTGTTATTTTTCATGGGTGTCCATGTTGTTCACATCAATGACACCCATTATTAGCCAAGAGTGCCAAAAGTAGAGCAAAGTTTAACAATGCACTGCAAATATAAAGAATGTAAGTGTGCAAATGCTAGTGTGCAACTAATAAAATGACCAGCAATAGCATAAGGCTAAGACAACTCAAAAACAAAAGCAAAAAAAGGTTTACGTAGGTACTGACTGGAAAAAGATCTTCAAATTCAATTTAACACAATATCTTGGTTTTGATAAAAGTTGCTGTACATCAGGAAAAAAACATAGAAATAAAGTTTCTAGTTTGACTTCAACTGTGATGAGACTTTAGACAACAATTTTTGCTTAATTTTTTGATGTTGATGAAAATTTCTGCACATTAATGCATGTCAGACCTTCACTTATCTTGTGACAATTCCTTTGTTTCACGCCTAAAAACGCAAAGTTTTATCTCTGCATCTTTTACATGAAAAAACATCAAAGCTGCTTTGCTTCTGGGGACAACGTGTCCCTCACTGACAAGTGATAGAAGCCTTCTGTGTCTTGATGAGTATAGTTTCCGTGATGCTGTCTGCATCTTTGTGAACAGTGCCTGCCCATCCCTTTTCAGACAGTCACTTTGCCTTGAGCAACAGATCTGTTTTGTTGTTCTAAATCAAACAGTGTTGTTTTTGTTCCCTATAAAAGGCGGCAGAGGCTTCATGGTTTTGTCCAGCTAACCAAGTATCTTGATGGCTGTGCTTTTCTTTGTCCAGCTGCAGAATGGTTACATCACATAAGCCAGTCTCTGTCACTTTTCATCCAACACAAAACTTATCTGCTGTCTTTTTTCTGTATTACTAGCTAAATTACTCGTAGGCAATGACTGCTTTCTTCCTTGTCTGTCTGGAACTCCTCTTCTGCAACAGATGATTGTCTGGGCAACCTACAATACCCTTCAGGTGTCTGTTTCAACCTTATGAAAAACTGAGTGTGTGTATGGCCCCTTTCATTTTTTATTACTCCTTTCTTTGTTTTTTCTTCCAAATTAAATGAAAAATACCATGTGCAATCCAGTAGGCATCTAGGGCGGCCTTGCTTGCGCTTAATCTTTATTTGGCTAACCAGATTTTGATATTATGAACATGTCATTTAAAGAATGCTCTGAATTTTGATACTCATTACGATGACATCCCATTCAGGGTTGGTTTCATGCTTACTATCCTGCTGTCTGCCATGCTAAATTGGAGAGAAAGATGGCTAAGAAAATGAACATCATCCCAAGAGACTTTACATTGTCACACACGTGTGCATGGGAGGCAGCTAAAGGGCCTGAATGAGGGTAATGCCATGCCAGACCAATGGATAACAGAGTGTGCTGATCCTTTCTCTCTTTCCACTGCAGACCGATTATGGGAAATACCGCCTGGTCCCGCTGACATCACTTCCGTTTCCCACCGTGATGACATCACTTCCAGTTAGGCCCTGATGACGCCACTTCCGGTTCTGGACCCGCTGACGTCCCTTCCTCTACTGTCCCTTAAAACCGCCATCTTTGCCTCATCAAGACAGCTCTGTTTTGGACTCGAACCTGAACACAACTGTACACTAAATTCAATTATTTTGCAGCCAGGAACAATTATATGGGTGGCTGCCCCACACCTTTTTGTGGCTCTTTTTCTCATCTTTGACAACATACACTTCACAGATCCACACATTGTCTACCAAGTGTTGATTAGCATGAAAGAATTTATGGATTTATTGTATGACCTGGCGTACTAGCAGGTAAGGTGATGGCATATGTAAGTTGTGAGAACCTCAGCCGAAACCTTCTTGACTTGCAGTGTAATAACCTCAATGACAGGCCATAATGTTTGTTTCAAAACTGAATATTACAATCCATACAAAGCCTGACAAAGATACAGTGCTATTCTGTTTCTGCTAATAAAGCCAGTGGTTTTCTACATGTACTTTAGGTGTGTCTGACAATCTCACTGAATCTTGCAACACTGGCATGCTGTCAGTCTGTTAAGAAATATGTTTTTAGTGTAAAAGGAGCATCTTCAGTGGCTGAGCTGTTTTAATCTCTTTGGACCACAATTTACCCACAATGCATGTGCAGCATGTTAAAACCCTCAAGTGTTAACAGGACCTATATACATGCTTCCAAGTAGAAAGTACCTGCAAGATGATGACATTTTCTGGGAAGAAACTGTTAACTTTGTTTTTGGTATTTCAGTTTTGCAAACTTATGCTGACATTACGCATCACTCCATTTATGGAACTCATCCAATTCAATTTTAGGAGTGCCCTGGACTTAGGTCAGCCCTAGATGAAGGACCAGTCCAGTTATAGAGCAGACTGACATACACCCACATTCATATAAACTGATCGTAAATTAATCTAACACACTCTTCTTTGGCAGGATAGCTAGAATACCAAGAGGAAATTAACACAGATACATGAAAGCCCCACACCGACAGTGACTTGACTAGGGGGAAGGTTTATAACCTGACAATGTAAAGGATTAAAATAAAGTGATTATAAGTGTCAGCAGTAAACTTGTATATAGACATAGAATTAGAAAGGCACAACTTTGTAATGGAATCTAGGTAAAGATGATTGGAATTTTCCAAACAGTAACTGTTACAATACAGAAATGAATTCCTACTTTAATATAAGTTTTAAGTTAAAATTATTCCCCACATTATAAAGATATGCAGGTTAGGTGACTCTAAAGAAACTCTGTGTGAGTGAGTGAGTGTATGGACTGGGAGTGATTGACTGGTACCTCATCCAGGGTGGGTTTCTGCTTTTCACCTGCTGCTTCTGGGATTGATTCAGGTCTCCATAATTGTGTACTGGAATGGTTCAGTTCAGCAAATAAATTGATGAATGAATGGATAACCAAAATTAGTTTAGGAAAGCCTAGCCCAAACTCATACAAAAGACAATTGCTGATTAACATAATCGTTCCCTGAAACCTAACATGCATTTTTAAAGTAGCGAGGGTTCTATCAATGCAACACAGGGGATCTGAAACCCTTAGAAATCAAACTAATCCATCTAGATAGATAGATAGATAGATACTTTATTAATCCCAGGGTTTATGATCTGTGGTCCATTTCAAGGCTTGTCATTGAATGATAATGGAAGATGAATCTTTTTTATTTGCATTTAACATTAATGCAGTACTTTCATTTTTGTTCACATTTCCTGCAAAGCATCTATTTTTACTGTTCTGCAGAAGTACATGAAGTGTATCACCTGTAAAGCATGTTTACTGCAATTCAGTTCTATTGATATTACAGGCATTGACTGATTAATTGTTGATCATAATGTCATGAAAAATTTTGGGATGGTACACTGCACAGAATTCGAAACAAAAAAGACTTCTCATGCCATAGCTCTCAATTTTAAGCATATTTATTTATTTATTTTAATCAGGTTTTGATGTCCTATAGGTAAAATATTTAGATTTTGTATTCTGGTGTAGATTTTGCTAAAGTTTATTCAAAAAGGGAAAAAGAAGAATGGCTGGAAAGAAGTGTAGCTAGGCAGCACTAAAGAGTGTAAAGCCTGGCCTGATGGCTGCTGGTGCATCCTAACTGGTTTATCCCACTGAGGATAGGGTGGTAACAGGGAGTGGATGGCATGAAAACAAAAAGAGGAGAGAGGGGGGAGGCAACATGAAGAGCGGACAGACCAACTGGGGAAAACAGAAAAAAAATCCCAACTGCAATGCTGAAAAAATCATGCCAACAGAAAGTACAGGCTGGTGAGTGAAAGTGCAGTTCCATAGAAAAAGTGGCTCAAAGGAGTGGAAATCATTTGTTTGGCAGTCTAGTTGACCGAAGAAACAAAAGACGTGTTCTGTAGAGGTTTAAAAGAGACGTACAAAGATGAGGAGACCCAGCATAAGTTAGCAAACAGGTGTTGAGTCAAGAGTCTAGTGACAGAGAGAGTGAAGGATACAAAGGCTTACCATTTTACAAAAAGGGGATTTTCATGAGTCGAGGATGCTGGTGCTGCCCACCAGAGAGTGTGGCGCTCTGATAATGAAGTAGAGACACATGATGGAGGTTAAAGAGATGGGTAAACCAGATTGGAGCAATTGAATATACATGAGGAGCCATTCAGGAAGGTCTGTTTTGTTTTGTTTTGTCTAATGTTTTGTTTTTTTTTTGTTACTTGGCTTATGGATACACAAGTGAAGGGGCCAGTGCAAATATCTTTAAAGGCCGCTGCAATCCTTAGTTACAAGTGGGGCCCCAAAATTTAAAGTATGTTAGTGGGACTGAGATTCATGGGAAATGACGGTGAACTCACTTTGTGGGGTGCCAGAGGGATGTTAGTGCACAAATTTGTGTGACTGTAAATATTGTATTTTGCATTTTTTAAAATTCTGTATATATTTATATTTTTTAAATATTTGTGTTTCTATTGCAGTTAATATTTTTCATGTGCATAAAGTTAACATATTTTTGGTCTTGAACCTTTGATTTCCTTTTCATTGAGTTTGACATATTTATAATGCTCAAAAAAATCAATATGTGCCATCGCCAGAAGGTTTGCTGTGTCTCCCAGCACAGTCTCAAGGGTGTGGAGGAGATTCCAGGAGACAGGCAGTTACTCTAGGAGAGCTGGACAGGGCCGAGAAGGTCCTTAATCTATCAGCAGGACCGGTATCTGCTCTTTTGGGCAAGGAGGAACAGGAATGAGCACTGCCAGAGCCCTACAAAATGACCTCCAGCAGGCTACTGGTGTGAATGTCTCTGACCAAACAATCAGAAACAGACTTCATGAGGGTGGCCTGAAGGCCCAGTGTCCTCTACTGGACCCTGTGCTCACTGCCCAGCACCATGGAGCTTGATTGCCATTTGCCATAGAATACCAGAATTGGCAGGTCCACCACTGGCACCCTGTGCTTTTCACAGATGAGAGCAGGTTCATCCTAAGCACATGTGACAGACATGAAAGGGTCTGGATAAGCCATGGAGAATGTTATGCTACCTGTAAGATCATTCAGCATGACCAGTTTGGCGGTGGGTCAGTGATGGTCTGGAGAGGCATATCCATGGAGGGATGCACAGACCTCTACTGGCTAGACAACGGCACCTTGACTGCAATTAGGTATCGGGATGAAATCCTTGGACCCATTGTCAGACCCTATGCTGGTGCAGTGGCTCCTGGGTTCCTCCTGGTGCACAACAATGCCTGGCCTCATGTGGCGAGAGTATGCAGGCAGTTCCTGGAGGATGAAGGAATGGATACCATTGACTGGACCCCACGCTCGCCTGACCTAAATCCAATAGAACACCTCTGGGACATTATGTTTCAGTCCATCCGATGCCGCCAGGTTGCTCCTCAGACTGTCCAGGAGCTCAGTGATGCCCTGGTCCAGATCTGGGAGGAGATCCCTCAGAACATCATCAGTTGTCTCATTAGGAGCATGCTTCAACTACTAAGTACGATTTTGAGTTGCTGCAATGAAATTACGGCAAAATGGACAAGTCTGCCGAATAATTTTTTTCATTTTGATTTTCGGGGTGTCTTTGAATTCAGCCCTCTGTAGGTTGATAATTTTCGTTTCCATCAAACGATGTGGTATCCTTTCGTTCCTAACACATTACCCAGTCCATAGCAGTATAGATATCCAGCAGGATTTTTTCCCATTGAGATCTGATGTGTTTTCAAAGTGTTCCTTTAATTTTTTTGAGCAGTTTATATATATACTAGCAAAATACCCGCGCTTCGCAGCGGAGAAGTAGTGTGTTAAACAGGTTATGTAAACATATATATATACATATACATATATACATATATATACATATCTACATATACAGATATCTACATATAGCAAAATACCCGCGCTTCGCAGCGGAGAAGTAGTGTGTTAAAGAGGTTATGTAAACATATATATACATAAACATATATACATATATATACATATCTACATATACACATATCTACATATACATATATATACATATACACATCCACATATACATATACAAATTGACATATCTACATATATATATATATATATATAGATATAAATATAGACATACATATATACATACATACATACATTCACACATATATATATATATATATATATATATATATACTTATTGGCTCCTGTATTTAGGATATAGCGGGTTGGATAATGGATGGATGGACATCTGTATGCATAGCCCTATTTGTCTGTTTTCATTTTTTTTCTTTCTTCAGTAATATTTCAGTAAACCCGGAGCTTGTCAGTTCAAATCCTGGTACTGACACCACTGTGTGACCCTGAGGAAGTCACTTCACCTGCCTGTGCTGCAAAAAACAAAAGTAATGTAACAAATTGTACCTCAGATGTTGCAAGTTGCTGGAATAAAGGCATAAGTAAAATAGATAAATATGTATTATACACATAGGAACTATTCATTTATTTTCAGTTAAGTCATCTGCAGCAAACTTTTATAAATGAGGGTTTCTCCTTTTTAGATAGTGCAAACTGTTTCTTCTTCATTGACGTTTTCTCTTGGAGAGGTTTTTACATTTCATTGAAAATTAAAGCAGCAGCTGCCAAAATATGTAGCTTTCTTATTAATTTTTCAACATTGTGTAAAATAAATTTATAAAGTAACATAAAAGGTTTAAATACTGATTATCCTTTTACACTAAAATATTACTAAAGAGATACAAAAAAAGTAAAATGGATATGTTCTTTTTCTTTAAGGAGATTAAATATTACTGAAGAAAGAAAAATAAAATAAAACAGCTTAATGGGGCTATGCATACGAACTTAAAAGGTTTAAATAAAACAGAAATATATATTTTATTTTTACTTGCTTAACTTGTGTAGGGTGTATCCTGTAGCAAAGCCCTAACTTTTTTCGTGAAAGCCCGTTTCAGTCAATAAGTCTTAAAAAAAGGTGTAAAGATATTGACAATAAGCTAAGCAAACCCAGCAAGACATGAAATCGTTTAAATCAAGTACATCATTACATCTTCCTTTCTTAAAGAGAAGTAAGGCAGTACTTATAAGCTTACATATTTATATATAGAAATACATACATATATATATATATATATATATCTATATCCGAAGCCGAGCAAGCACACTCTTGAGAATGCAACGTATAGTTGTACAGAAGAAAAGCAATCTTGCCTCAAATGAACGGCAACCTTTTGTAGGTCTATGAAATTAATTTAAACTTTAGGTTTACACGGTGCTTTCTTTCCGAAGTACCTGCACTCATGAATATGTCTGTATGTGTCAGTCGGTCAAATCCACGCGCTTAAGAAGAAAAGAAAACCTTTTTAAATTGAGGGAAAATATACTAATAACAGTTTGTTAAGGATCTGTTTTTTTGTGAAGCTGCCTTCACTCGAGTGATCACTTCGACCTGACTTGCTGGCCAACTATAAGCGTTACCTGGTAGGTAACCACCCATACAATCAGATTGTGAATCAGACTACGAATGCCGTGAATGTAATTACCCCGATCTACATGTTGTCAAATAAACGAACCACACACCGTGGCGCAATTTTAGGGGCTTTGGCTGTAGCGCTGACGTCCGAGGTTCGATTCCCGTAAGGGAGTGAAGTGAGTGGCTGGTTACCTACCAGGTAACGCTTATGGTTGGCCAGCAAGTGAGATAACATCAGCCACGGTGCCTTCAGTTGTGAGAAGCAGATCATAGAATGGTTGAAAATAGTTTACTGTCAAATAATGCAAAGAGTACGCGACACGTCTTTCCCCCTTATTCTTGGCTCATTAGACGTACACACTCACTGCACTTGCTTACGGTAATCGAACCTCGGACGTCAGCGCTAGAGGGGCTTAGCAGCGGTGAAGTATTGCTTTTAAATTTTAATTAAGAAGAAAAGAAAACCTCAGAGGTTCGATTCCCGTAAGGGAGTGAAGTGAGTGGCTGGTTACCTACCAGGTAACGCTTATGGTTGGCCAGCAAGTGAGGTAACATCAGCCACGGTGCCTTCAGTTGTGAGAAGCAGATCATAGAATGATTGAAAATAGTTTACTGTCAAATAATGCAAAGAGTACGCGACACGTCTTTCCCCCTTATTCTTGGCTCATCAGGCGTACACACTCACTGCACTCGCTTACAGTAATCGAACCTCGGACGTCAGTGCTAGAGGGGCTTCGCAGCGGTGAAGTATTGCTTTTAAATTTTAATTAAGAAGAAAAGAAAACCTTTTTAAATTAAGTCTTAAAAAGAGGTGTAAAGATATTGACAATAAGCTACGCAAACCCACCAAAAAATGCAATCGTTTAAATCAAGGCGCGAGTCGAAAAACACCATCCCATAATATTAGTTAACGATTAACACATTTCTATATGTATTGTAAGCAAACAATAAAACTGATAATATGTTGCGCTTATTTATCTGGTGTACCGACATTTTTGCGCGTTTAACATCTGAAATCTAACGTGGTTTGTGCCCTTCAGAATGAAAACAGTTTCCATTTACCTTTTTAGTAAAAGGCGAGCTTTTAAGCCTGAGAAATCACCCCGTAAATGCACACGTTTAATTGCACATGTGTTAATATGTATGCTTACACAGTATTAAAAGACACTCAAAAATTAACGTCATTTACCTTCGTTCCCGCGTTTGAGTCGTGCTGTAAATCTCTTCCTTGTTTTTAGTTCACGTGATTACGTAGGAGGCGTGATGACGCGATACGTGACTCCGCCTCCTCCATTAGAGTATATGGACAAAAAACAGGTTCCAGTTATGACCATTACGCGTAGAATTTCGAAATGAAACCTGCCTAACTTTTGTAAGTAAGCTGTAAGGAATGAGCCTGCCAAATTTCAGCCTTCCACCTACACGGGAAGTTCGAGAATTAGTGATGAGTGAGTCAGTCAGTCAGTCAGTCAGTTAGTCAGTGAGTCAGTGAGGGCTTTGCCTTTTATTAATATGTATAGATATATATATATATATATATATATTATATATATATATAGCCCTGTGTTGGCTGGGATTGGCTCCAGCAGACCCCCGTGACCCTGTGTTCGGATTCAGTGGGTTGGATAATGGATGGATGGATGGATATGGCAGACTTTCAGTTCTGAAACAGTTCCAATCTATGTTTGTATGCAGTAATTCTGAGGATATGAGTTCAGTGTTTAGTGTTTTACAATAGTCATATTATCAGATTCTTTATCTATAATTCATTTAAAGATACCTTATAATTCCTTTTGGGATCTCACTAAATGTTAATTTGTCTTTGCATATTGTATGAATGCCAGTTTTTACATTTTTATTTTACATTATTTTACATTCCAATTTAGAATCCCTTTTGATTCTATCTGAAATGGAAAATGGTTTGCAAAATCTGAAATATTGAGTATCTGGTACTATTCTTGAAATTATTTTAAGGAGCCACAGATGTATTGTGAGTGGACAGAAAAGAGTCACAAATGTATTTAAACATCTGTTTTCTGTTTTAATGAATGGATCTTTCAAAAATCTGGAAAAGCGTGAAGGAAGAAAAATCCTCGGCATGTTTTGCTAAAGCAGAGCAGGTTCAGAAGTAGAAAAGATAAAATGAAATTTCAGTCCTAGAAACAGCATATGACTGTAACTAAAAAGTCAGGACTAAAAGGCATCACTGTAGTAAAGAATTTGACAAAAGGGTGAAGATTCGTTGGAAGAGCAGGAAAGGATGATAAATGTGTCATATGATAAATGGGTTGTATGCAAATATGAATGGGACAAAGCAAGGAAGGCAGGTATGTCTAAAGATACAGTATCTTTGAAATGCATTTGATTTTTTATTTTATGGCCGCATTGTGCTTTGCATGCTTACAACATACAAAAAACAACTACATTTGCAATTTACTGTTGTCTTGTAAAATGCATTTAAGATTAGACAAAACTGGTCTGTTTTTATTCATTCCTTGATTAATTTAATGAACTCACATAATATAACACTAAGTCATGGGAAATTCAAAATAAATAATGGTTTTAATAAGATTAGATTATTTTATTTATAAAAGCACATTTAAAACAACAGAGGTTGCGCCAAAGTGCTGTACAAAAAAAGCAATTAAATAAACACAATGCAAACAATCATGCAAAAGCAGATTAATAAAACAACCAATTATAACATCCACCACAATCCCATCATACACAGTGAAAGACAAAAGAAAACAAGTAGGTCTTAAGCTGACTTTTAAAAACCTCGATAGCGGATGAAGACTTGATGTGCAGAGGCAAGTCATTCCAAAGCCTAGGAGAAACAACTGAAAAAGCTCGGTCTCCCCTTGACTTCAGCTGAGATCTTGGCACTACAAGGAGCAGTCGTCCAGATGACCTCAGTGCTCTTGGTGGCACATAGGGGTGAAGGAGGTCACAGATATATTTTGGAGTGAGACCATGCAAGGCTTTAAAAACAAACAACAAGATTTTAAAATCAATAATAAAATGTAATAATGGACATTGTGAAACTCCTGCTTCAGTACAGTTTCAATGTGTGTGCTGTAATTCATGATGCGGGCTGGCTAGTATCGTGACTAGAATAAATGGTTCCTTACTGGGCTGGGAAGTTTTTATAAAAGAAGGATATGGATGGACAGGCATTGGTTAGTGGTATTTTCCTGGTCAAGAAGCCATTATAAGGGAAGGACAGAGGGAGATTCATCCTGGGGCCATGTGTTTTCCCTGTTAACTGGGTGCCGGTATCCCTTTAGTATGGCTCCTGTTTGGACACCTGCAGGGCTGTATGTACGTTGTAGTTTTGGTGGGCAGCCCTGTTGAGGACTGTATCCAACAGGGGGTGCTAGCTTCCTTGTTGGAATGAGTTCTTTTTTAATTGTGTTACATAACCTGAAACTATACAGATATAATATAAAAAGGCGATACTCCTCCCTTAGTGATATGGCATTAAGAAATCACATAGGAGAAATAACAGCTTTCTTTAATGACGGTTTATGCGGCACATAACAGATGAAGGAAGCCATGACAAGACCTTCGGGAGTGGGGGCCCGATGTATAGAGTCTGCCATTTTCATCGCTGCATTGGAAGGATTTTCTGGATCGGATGACAGTATCTCCCATCTGTCCATCGGCTTCAAAGGTGTGCCTGGCAATGTTCCAAGGCTTTATACCAGTGTTTCCCAAACTCGGTCCTGGTGAACCCCTGTGGCTGCAGGTTTTTGATCCAACCAGCTTCTGTTTTTAATTGAACTCCTGGGCTAATTAAGTGAACTGATATTTCCCAAGTTCTGTGTTTAGGGAACGATATAGAAATTAGAAAACTAAGTTTGCTAAAAAAAAAAAAAAATAAAATGTACCAAGCAGTTATATAGGAATAATGTAATTGTTTTCTTTTTAACAGTATTTTCATCTCGATTTTCATTCTACTTTTCTAGGTCTTCTAATTGTTTAATTAATCCATTATTTACTAATTAGTGGGTCGGTTGCTAAAGTACTTACAGCCTTTGATTATTTAGTGTTGTTTGCCTGTGTGTCTGCTCTGCTCGTTTTAAATTGTCATTATTAAGATACAACAAAGGGGGAAAAACTGCACAGAGAAAGGGCAAAGTATAACGAAATCAACAAAAGAGAGTTAAGCATTTAAATCCATAGCAAAAGCAGAAATATTTCTAAATGTCTTATAAATGTAAAAATCATGCTGCTATGCTTTTCTGAATGTTGAATAAAAGAAAAAAAAACAGCTAATTAAATGAGATCAGTGCTATCAGGTGTTGTCACTGATTAGGAATCCGGTTGGAACAAAAACCTGCAGCCACAAGGGTTCAGCAGGACCGAGTTTGGGAAACACTGCTTTATACTCTTTCTTCATCTGCAGGCCCCAACTTAGGTGAATCATGCCATTCCAAACAAAGAAGAGGAGATACAGTTTAATGCAGACTTTGACACACAAAAATAGTATACAATGCGCATTTCGCAGTTATTCCTCTTTTGTCTTGTAATGCTTGCTTAGCAGTTCTTATATGTTGAACTCTTATATGGTGTTAAATCTGGCTTTGTGGTAGCTGTACATGTGAGTAAAAAGAAAAGTAGATTTATAAAATATTTTTGTACAGAGGACAGTGACATATTAAAGTTATGTTACAAGGTCCTGGCGTGCTGCTAGGGGGAGCTGCTGGAGGCAGGGTTCCCTGTCACGAAGAGATTCCACATGACCAGGAAGAGCTTCCATGTTTTGTTCTTGTTGCACCAGAAGCACACCCTGGTACACCCACTCCACTAGGGAGTTGAAGCCAGAAGGTGGTGGACAAAGATTTTTAGGAGGAGAGTGGAGGAGGGAAAAGGAATTGTGACTGGGAGAGTTATTTTACCAGGTGACAAAAGAACCTGTAAAAGGTATTTTGTTCAACAAAAATATCTTTATGTAATCATGTGAATGTGTGATTTAGTTGAGTCTGGGTGTTTGGTGTGCTGAAACGCCCCCCTACAGGTCATAGCACATAGAGTTTGCTCTATATAAATAAAAACTATTATTTTAAAGTGTGTTTTTTCATTATGCACATTTACATGTGCCTCAATAACCTCATTATTCACAGAAAACATTTCTAAAGTGCCATGTAAACCCTTATTCCAGTTAGAGAAACCAGGTTATTGGCCTCTGAAACACCTGGTTAACAGACATAGATTTCTCCATGAATAACCCAGTTATGTCCATCCATCCATTTTCCAACCCACTGAATCCGAACACAGGGTCACGGGGGTCTGCTGGAGCCAATCCCAGCCAACACAGGGCACAAGGCAGGAACCAATCCCGGGCAGGGTGCCAACCCACCGCAGGACACACACAAACACACCCACACACCAAGCACACACTAGGGCCAATTTAGAATCGCCAATCCACCTAACCTGCATGTCTTTGGACTGTGGGAGGAAACCGGAGCGCCCGGAGGAAACCCATGCAGACACGGGGAGAACATGCAAACTCCACACAGGGAGGACCCAGGAAGCGAACCCAGGTCCCCAGGTCTCCCAAGTGCGAGGCAGCAGCGCTACCCACTGCGCCACCGTGCCGCCCAACCCAGTTATGTGGCCATGTAAACCCTTAACTGAGTTTCTGTTGCAGCTTTTGTAGTCTGTGCACATACGTTGCACTCTGCCAGTCTGCACGTTCACACAGGCTTTCTAGCAGCCACTGGTAGAAGCTTCTGCAAAATACATTTTCAGAGGCAAATGTCCAGGTGATCGCATTATTCATTGTCCTGGCTGAATGAATCTGTCTTGGTATTTCAGAAATCAATTAATTTATGCTGATGAGATGAGCATACATTGCTCAGCAACACAATCTCTAGTGCAGTAGGGTAACATGTTAAAAGTAATGGGTGTTAAGCTGTCCGATTGCTTTTTTGAAGTAACAAGTAAACTTATACAATACTTTTCTTACTGTGTTATTATTATTTCCAGCAGCACTGGGTGTAAGACGAGAAGCACACATACCAGTCTCTTTGCAGAGGCTCAGTTTCACAGCCATGCAGTAAAGAGTGTGCTGCATGCAGTCTGCTAACAGAAACCTACAAATAAGCTATCAATTTTAACTAAATATATAATTAAAAGCAAAAAAATTATCACAGGCAACATCGTGATTAGTACTGGATTGATAATGACATTTAACGTTTTTTTGCACTGTTTAATAATGTCGGAGTATTTTGACAAAGGAGAACTCCAGACTATTTACCCATGAAAAATCAGATTTTTAAATTACCAGCTTTCTGCATTAACCAGGTTATTCATATGTGTGCATGTAAATGTGCTCGTTTTGTAGACCCAGATCTTGGTCTTTGCTCTTTTGATGAGGAGTTTGAATGTTCTCCACATGTTTGGATGGGTTTTCTTCCATGTACTCTAGTTTTCCTCCAGCGTATCAAAGAGTGTATGTTAGGTTGACCGATTAATAAATTGTGTGTGTGTGTGTGTCCATGTACAGTGAAAGCATGAAGCCTATTACAGCTGTTTGCTTGAATGTATCTGAAAACAATTCTTTAGTAAAAATATGCTACTCATCATCAGACAGAAAACGAGAGTCAGATTTGTTTTTTCATTCATTCTATGTTTAGTTGGGCAGCCATATTATTTTTTTTCTGTTTTTATTAATTTCAAAGTAATTAATATTAATTAATTAAATTCATTTCAACAAATATCAAATGAACAAATGGACTGAAAATTGTCATTTTTTTCTCCTATTCATTCAGTTTTCTAGATCTGCTTATTTTCTGTACAGCTCTGAGGCAGAGTCAATCCCATCTACTGTATCTGTTTTTATTGACCTTAAAGATGATATTAAATTAAATAAAATTAATGGGGTCTCTCTCCGCTGGCATGTTGTGAGAATGTCAGTGTGCTTGTGAGTGACGACTGTAATGAATTGGAGTTAGCCTAGCCTCCGATGCCCCCAGGCTCTTCATGACCCTGAAAATAGCATAAGTAAACTTTTGGTAAATGAATGGATAATGTATAGAAATGAAGGCTCCAAGTGTATTTTGCAACAAATACTTTAACAGGTAAATCACTGAAGCATGTCTCAAGAGGTGCTATTTTATACTTGCCAGTTAGCTAATAATGTCAAAGCTGATCAAACGTATTTTTCACAGACAAACCCAAAGAAGAGTCTGTCTCGGAAAGAATTTTAAAACTTCCGGTATGAAGAAGTATTATTCTTGGAAACACCAAAGATGATTCACAGCTGCAGTTGCTTATTCAAATTTTTATTTAAACTGAGAACCTACCTCTGACGCTTAAGGTGTGGATGATGCAGGTGTCAGATGCTATAACTGAAAGCCAGGTGCCTACATGAATGAAAGTAGAATTAAATAAAATTACTGAATTTTAATTAAGATTTCATAGCATTCATTAATTGCAAGAATCAAGAAGTCCTTTATCACTTTTCAATAAAAACAAAAGGAGACTTCCGTAAAAGAAATAAATGGAGAAGAGGCTAGATAAGTAATCAGTCACCGGGCAGCAGATAGACAGCCAGTGAAATGCATTGGGTTGATAAGCCTTGGAGAAGCAGGTTTTTTTCTGCTTTGACTTCCAATTTGTCAATGAATGTGTGATCTTTTATTAGCTTTTATGCCATCCAAATTGGTCGGACAGCACCATAGACAAAGTTTTCCTGCTTTTTTAGTTCCAGCCAATTACCCTTAATTGTCTGCTGGCAAAGGGGATTGGAAACAACCACAAGCATGGTGTTAACTGGACTGGAAGATTAGTATCCGTTATCACAGATAATGTGATGAGAGTCAATATCTTAGTGAACTGAAGAGTTACGCCGAAACAAGAATCGCCAGGAGTTGTTAATTAGAAGGTGTGTTGTTACTAAGGTTGGGACACTAAAACTGTGTATAAAGTTAAGAAGTGGAACGCTGTGAGCTGTGATCCAGAAGACCTAAAATACTAAAGGCTGAAATTATTCAAGGGATCAACCCGTAATCTCAAACGCTGTGAAGAGCACCACACAGGGTTATAAAGCCAAGCATCCAGGGTGGCACACATAGTGCCTTCTGGAAAGAAGGCCCTAGCAAAAGTGATATGATGCACTTAGAAATAAATTAAATTATCGATGTCAAACCCCTACACACTTATAGTCTCTATAGTTTCCCACAAGGTAAAAGAAAAATGTAGTTTAAAAGAAGAAGGCTGTCTCAGTTTGTAACAGCAGCTCCTTTGATGTAGCCAAACTTCTTTTATTTCTCTTCTCTTCTGAAGTGTTTAGGCCACATTACCCATGCATTTTATTTGTTTTCTGAGCCTTCCTTACTTACTCCAATACAGGGGCACGGGGTTTGGAGGCAATCCCAGGTACACTGAGAACAAAAGAAGGAACCAACCATGGATGAAGTTCCTTTCCATTGCAGAGCACATTCACAAACGTACACACGCCCTTGGACTTTTACCAGGCTGATTTAGAGTGAACATTCAAACTATCTTGCATGTCTTTGGAGTCCTAGAGGAAACCCAAGGGCTCAAGAAATTCCAAATAAATGCAGTGAGAACATGCAACCTACACTGAAGCAGTATGCAGGACAAAATTACTTTTGAATGATAAAGCAGAATTACTGTATACTGCCATTATACTGGCAGCTGGCAAAGCATGAACCAACCCAACATGTATCCATTGGGCATGAAACTCACATGACACATATCCACACCAAAAACTACAATGGCTGATTTATAGTTGACAATCAACTTAACCTGCATGTCTTTGTTATAATGAAACCAGAAAAAAAATCATGTAGATATGGAACATGCAAAACAGTGCCCCGGTTGGGATTTAAACTCAGGACTCCGCATCTGTGAGACATACTATATATGGTGCACAATTGCCCAACTTTATGGATCTGGAGTTCTGGGTTTGATTGAGTTTTCATACCGGTGCTTTAGTTTTCTCCCATATCTCCACAGAGATGTAGCTAAGGAGGATTAAAGACTCCTAATAATGCCGTGATTATGTGCGTACATGGGCCTTGTAATGGACGGGCACCTCTCCAGGGTTCTATCCAGCCTTCCCCCCTATTCTGCTGGGATAAATTCGCCCAGACCCTGAAGTAGATTAACTGTGTTTGAGATTGTTATTTTAGACTCACGTCTTTGATAGTTATAGTGAAAGCAAACACAGTGAAAGTAAATTGTGCCGATAAAACTTCTGAAATTTGAACTGGTAGCCTTAGTCTTGAACTGTGTCTAGTGTCTTTTATATAAAACAGAAAGTATTGATTAAACTTAATGGGTTGGAAACAATGGACTAGCCATGGGTAATACTCAGTAATCAGATGAGAATAAACATCCATGTACAGTACTATCTTTAACTTGTCACTAATTGAAAACGAGATACAATAGCAAAAGGTATGCATTTCAGTAATATTCCTGAAAACCTTTCAATTTTGATGCAATGGCAGCTCCCAGTGTAAATATCGCACTGCAGGAAACAAACAGTATTAGTCATGTTAGCGTTAGTCATGTGATCATGCAGGGAAGCATCCATTTGAATTAAAACCTTAATGTGGCTAGCAGTTTTTGTGGAATTTTCAAACCTCTTAACGTTTTACACAGCTGGCACTGCTAGATATCTTTTTTTTTGGACAAATGGTAAAGTTACTATAAATTTCTGTCTGTTTTGAGAATTTTAAGTGAAGTTATTCAATGAAAAAAACATCTTTTCCACAGAAAGAAAACAACATGTTTTACTGCTCGGAATGTATTTAAATCTCTCTTAGGCTACTGAGGGCATCTGGGATTATTCACTTTGCTGGCAGAAACAGCAAGGGAAACGACTTCCCCTGGCATTTATTTTATGAGGTAGGTTAAAAACGTTTATGTTAACACTCCATCACTGAGACGATCAAAACCTGCTAAGGTCTTTTCCACCATGGGAGAGTAGTAAATATATTTGGCGCTTAGAATTGTGTGAAAGCTGGCTCCATGCGAGTAAACAGACATCAGTGGAAAAGATGAATAATTTTTACAGCTTTATTTAACATTCTTTACTTTTAGTGGGTTGTTTTTGATCAACAGGTACAGTAAATACATACCTTCTGTTAATTACAACTACCCCTAATGAATTTTATCTCATTTTCAATTAGTGACAAATTATGGATAGTACATGGATGTTCATTCTCATCTGATTATTGAGTGTTATTTATGGCTAGTCCAGTGTTTCCCACCCATTTAATTTAATCAATACTTTCTGTTATATATAAAAGACACTAGACACAGTTCAAGACTAGTTACTAGTCTAAGTAAATTGTTTTTCTGTTGCTTAGCCTCACATTACTACATTATGTCATATATTTTCTGGGTCTTGATAAATCTTACTCAGCCCTACTATGTTTTGATTGAAACTCATCTTAATCACTTTGAAACGCCAGCAGTTGCAACCCAAGATAAAATCCTGATGATCTATGATTTTCTCATGTACACCCCATCTAAGGAGCCATGTGCTGCCACAATAGAGTTCAGGCCACTGCTAAATGAGTCTGGAAAATAAATGTAAAAAAATTAATCTGATCTTTTCTCCCTGTGGTGCTATTCCAGATGGAAAATACTCTGGTTTGTGCTCAAATATGGTTCTCTTTATCACTACTGTCTCTGCACCACTCATAAAAAAAGCTCCCCTTCTTGTGCCTCACTTCAGGTATTGCTGTTGGGGGATTATGTAGGGCCTTCACATAGGATATGTGTAAATACTGTATCTTGTCTGTTTGTGTAGTTGCCACACAATTAACCTCCAAACAAAGCTTTAGATAAATATTGTTTTGCTAATCCATCGAAACTGATTTCTGCAATGATATGGCTGTCATTACTACTAGTGATAAACTGACTACTTTCATTTTGGTTGACACTTTTACTCTCATCAACAAAGCCTCTTTAATATGTGATTTAGTGTAATGAGAAGTCAAGCAAAATGACACCTTTTATTGGCTAAACTGAACTGATTACAATATGCAAGCTTTCGAGGCAACTGAGGCCTCTTCTTCAGGCAACCTTGCTTGACTTCTCATTGTATCCATAATGGCTAACACGGTACAACACCCTACTGCTTATTTAGTGGAAGATAGAAAACCTAAAAACAGCTAATTCAATATGGTAATTGGTTTATTATACATTGAAAAATTATGCCAGCAAGTTTGGGCTAGTTGTACTTCACTGGAATCATCTATGAATAAAGGCTTTTTCATGTTTTATAATTTTACAACATTAAAACAGTTTTGATGAGAAAAGGTCATTCAGGCTACAATACTTGCCAATCCTAATTTCTCCAAAAAAACATTGGATCTGTTAAATGTGACTTCTTTTGGCTATTTACCTTTAAAGCACCATGGATGCCAGTGTATTGATTTTACTTTCTTTTTTGATTTTATTATTTTTGATTATATCTAATACCTAACTTAATATTTATTTTAAAGGGCCTATTAAGCTACTCTTAAAATAATTGTCAGGGCAGGAGGGAGGGTTACTGCTGTGTCGTTGGTAAGGCCAGGTCCTCACAGGTGGCGCAGTGGTAGCGCTGCTGCTTTGCAGTAAGGAGACTGTGGAAGATTGTGGGTTCACTTCCCGGTTCCTCCCTGTGTGGATAGCGCTTTGAGTACTGAGAAAAGCGCTATATAAATGTAATGAATTATTATTATTTATTATTATATGACTTTTCCGGTAATTTTTCAGTTGTAGTCTTCATTTACATAATCTTAGTGAGTCAATGGCTTCCATGAAGCCACTTATCTAATGTGACCTACTCAGCAACTTACTGGGCTCTGTGTGCATGAGAATTGACAAACAACAAATGCTCAGCCGGAAGCACAGTTCATATAGTGCAGCAACGAGGAAGGCAAGTCAAGTCAAGTGACATACAGTAATTAATTGTCATACCATCCATACACAGTATGGCAGCATGCATTGGCACGAAATAACGTTTGTTAGGGACGCAGGTGTTTTGGACTTCACAAACAGTAAAGAAGCACATCTGTCTGATGTCTTGTGTTTTATGTACCACAACAGAATGGAAAAAAGGGCATAAATTGCATCTGACAACTGGCTTTATAAAGCAGTATGTTATTTGCTTTTGCTAAAAAGGGTGGACAGGAATGAGCTGGGAGGTCAAAAATCAGATAGTAAATGTGAAATGGCCAGCAATTTTCAGTCATTTAAATTGACATGGTCCTCTAACAAGATGAGCAACTGCAAGCGGCAAGTCTGACCTACCCCCACTATTAGAAGTCTTGTAATGTGACATCAGCTTTAGGCACAAACTAAATGCAAATCATATCTACATGGTTGGGGTATTAATAAAAAATCTAAAATCTGACCAAAGTGCACAATCCCATACTGTGCTGCTGTTTTTGCCTAGCATTTACACAGAAGCAGCATGAAAACATGGCAAGTGTTCTCATTGTACTATGCACACATTTATACACTTTATGAATTAAATCACATAAACATAACATTAATTCCTTTAATGAACAAATTTCGAAATGGAAAAATAACTTTGAGAAACTTCAATGGAAATGTCTAGAAACCAATATTCATTCATTAATCGGGACAGCAAGAAACAAAAAAAGAAATTTAGAATAAACTTGCAAAGTCTTCAATGGGCATGGGAAAGGGGCTATTTAAATAAAATGTATTATTATTATTATTATTATTATTATAATTAAAACATGACTTGGAAGATGCAATTTAGTGTAAAGTGCCATATGCAGGAAAAAGGAATTCTATATTATATATATAATGTAATATTGACTGGCTCACTGACTCACTCACTCACTCATCAATAAAAACATTATTTCCCATTTAACTAAAAAGCAGAAATTTGTCAGGATCAGTACCAGTTGAAACTCATTTGGAGCCCTAGGCAGGGTTAACGGATATCAGTATTATTAGACTTCAACAACCTGTGGGGGGGTGTCCCCCTCGGTGTCCGGTGCACCCCTTTGTGCATTAACTGTGGACATTATTGAGCATGGTGCACAGAGCATATACACTTTTACTTTCATAAACAACCCCCAGTGGACAATGGTGTCCACTCATTACCATGATAGTTTAAATACTGGGGAGTTTTAGAGTTTCTCCTTGGTGTCCGGAGCATGCGCACCTTCACAAACACAAACAACACTCCTTTGTGTACATACTATTGACATTATTATCCTACTTCTACGGCCATGGGGGTTTGGGAGCCTCAGTGTCCAAAATGCACGTCCATTAACTTTCATAGATGATGACCCTCAGAAGATGGAGTCCTTGGTCAGCTGCCTATGTCACTTAATGGATTGACTGGATATGGGCAGGATGGTACATCTAGGGCAGCAGGCATCCACTGAGAGTGGACATTTCAATAGATTAATATTAAGGGGTAAAATAAAAAGCCAAAATAGAAAAGCTAAATACCACAAATTCTGAAAAATGCCTTGACTGATTTGATTCAAATTTGGTGACATTGTAGAGAAAAACAAAATTAACCGACACATGTTTGTTTATTTCTTGCTTATTTGTCAGTAATAATGCTCGAGTGCGTGGGACATTCTAATGCACTGCATCCCCCGTTTCAGCACAGCATTGACATCAGTCACACAAAGAAATGGTTCATGCCAGTTTATGCAAATGCAGGCCTCCTGCAGAAGCGAAGTGAAAGGAGCAAAGTGTGGCTCAAAGAAGATGCATTTAGGAAGTGTTTGATCCAGTAGGAAAAGTATTTATTATATATTACCCCTCCCTGTTTCATATTATCTACAACCTTGTGGAAATGCCAATGTGGGGACTGTCCCATCAACCAGTACACTGTCCCAGGCAATCCATCTGTGCTCAAAAAGATGAAATAACAGCATCCATAAAAGCGGTTTGTCATTAGAGGTAGCAATTGCTGTTTTTTTTCCTCAACCATTTTAGGATAACAATTATATCGTCTCACTGGATTACAGCATTTATCTAAGAGCAGTGTTTCTCAACCTTAATGGCCATTGGATCTTGATGGTTCACAAACAGCATTTGAAGAGTGCAGGGGGTTTCCCTCTTTATTTGAGATGGCTTAACTGATCTTGATATTATATATTTAGCATAACACATGAGAATCCTTTAATATTAACAAGTATAATTTTACATTCACGTCAATGTGCCACACTGCACAGAGATGAATAACCTATTTACTGATGTTTTGTAAGTGTTATGAACACCAAAAGAAACTTTTGTTAAGTCTTGTTACATAAGAGTAAATAAGTAATAGATGCATTTTTCAAGTACGTAAAGAAAAGTGTTACTGAATTATTTAAGTGTTGCTTACTAAAAACAACCTCACCGCTGTATAATCTGCATATTATTACATTTCACTACTTCAATTCTCTGGCACATTAATTCATCAGCAAGGCTCCAGACATGTTCTCCATCTCCATTGTTTGAAGCAGCCAGTAAGTTTAAGCTTGAGAGTTCAACAGAGATCTTATCTATCCATTGGGTACATCCAAAATGTTAAATTTAAGAGGTTTGAATTCACAGGCCCTCAACTCACTACTAAATAATGGATATCAACTAATGACATTTTAATATCACTTGATCTGGAATTTTCTGCCTATGAAAGTTATTGAGCCACCACATGCCTATCTTGGCTACATTTTTAACTATATTGTAAAGTACTGTTAAAAACATGTACAGTATTTAATATAGTCTACTGTCACATTAAGTTGCATACTATTTTCAATGTTATTTCTTAATATGACTAATTATTACAAAAATACTTTAACCAAACAACAAATCGTTTAATTCTCACGGATATGCCTCTTTATTGAGAAGAAACACTACTTTTCCCTGATGGCAACACAAATTAGATGATCTACAAGTCTCCAACTGAAAGTTTAAATCCAAACAATATATTCGATCTCTTTTCGCTATTCCGTTATTTCACTGAGTAATAATTTCCGTTTGTTTGTGTTAATGTGATCTTTACTATCATTTTTTGAGGCTTTTGAATTTTCATTCTTCCATTACCTCTAACCTGCTGTGCATGTGTATCGCGGCAATGTTTTTGAATTCTTTATGATGTTCTACTTTGTCATCTACTCTTTGTCTTTTATTTCCGACCCCCGGCGTGGTTAAATCTCTTGGTACAAAGTCTCGTCTAACGGGACATGAACGTATTTCTCTGAAAAAGTCACGTCTCGTCCCAGTCTAAAAAGTCTTGTCTCGTTCCAGGATTTTTTTATTATAATAGAGAGAAGATAACTGTCTAAAATAAAAAAATATAAAAAATTATAAAATATAAAACAAAAAAAAAAATACATAGTATAAAAAACATAAAATATAAAAAAAATTAAAAATGCTCCAACTTTCAAATCAGTCAGTTAAGCCCCAGAATGTTCCTGTATGTTCGGCCATGTTATGTTTTCTAAATTGGTGTCCATCGTGAAGTGAAGCTTCTGATTCTTCCATTGATGCTTTTTGAGCATCATCACATTCAGGCTCACTCCTACCTAGCCAGTTTTTCAGTTGCTAATTAACTTGCACATTTTTGGGATGTAGGAGGAAACAGAGTATTGTCATACACATGCGCATGGGAGGCGGTTGATGAGCTCAAATAGTGTTAATACTCAGTTTGACCAGGAGTTGGCGCTGTCATCTGATTCTTTCTCTTTTTGTTCCCCTGTAGACCCACCGAAGAACCTACCTCCCAATGACATCACCACCAACCCTTCCCACTGATGACATCCTATCTGTTTCAGAACCCACCTATTGAAGACCTCATTTCCTCTTCCGGCCACCCTGATCCATCCCCTTCCTGTTTCAGCCATATTTAAGAAACCAGTCAATCTCTGTTAGTCAGTTCTGTTTTGGACTCCGATTTGTAAAGACGTGTTTCATTTGCCTGCATTATTTTTCAGTTTACGGGGTGGTCATCCCCAAACCTTTTTCATGCTCTTTACCCGGTTCTTTTAAAGTACTTGTAAGAAAACTTGACACAGGCAGGAATTCAACGGCAGGACTCAGTTGCTGTGATGCAGCAGTACAAGTATTAACTGCACTAGCGCTCCAATAACTGTGTAAAAATTTCTGAAAAGCATGATCATATAAACCCCACACAGACAATATTGAATTCAAGTCCCTGCAATTCCAAAGCAGCAATGTAAAGTACTGTGATAGGCTGAATAATCTACCATCATAAGAACAAAAGAACATACCATCATTTTTCCACTTTGTGACTCAAAAATATAATATTCCTTTAAATAAAAATAATAATGTTAATTGCCCCAACCTGTACAAACTTGCATGCTGGGCTCCCTTCGCACAATTTGCCTACTTAGCTAAAAAAACAAAGTGCTGCCTCACAATACACACAACCCAGTAAAGTAGTGTGAAGTAAACTGTGTCTTCTTCATCGCATGCCATGTGTTGTAATAACAAAAGGGTTATTTAAAAAGAAACTTTGTACACTCCACTTTCTGGTCATTGACTCTGCTCAAACTTGTTACTCACGTTCTTGGAGTGCCACAATAACACTTCCTGTCTGTTTTGTCTTGGGATTCAAACAGCTCAGTATCTTTGACAGAAAAAAGTCCCTCTCTTAGTCCTGTTTTTGGACTGTGATTGATAAATTTAATAACAGAGGGGTGTTGTTTTAATAACAAATGCCTGCGAAAAGAAACGTTACTGTAGAATTCTTCAGTGGTTAAATAAATGTAGCGTACTAAAACCACAAAAAGGTAAAATTTGAGAGTCATTATTTTCCTTATCCCAGGATTGGGTCTCTGGGAGGTCAAAGTGTATGTTGGCTGCTTCTGATGCAAAGCAAGGATCGGCCCTGAATTGGACACACTTCCATCTCCAGGCCTTTTCACTCAGATGCCTAATTTTGGGCCATTAATCAATCTAACTGCACATTTCTGGCATGTGGAAGGTATCTACAGTATCCATAGGAAGCCTGTGTAGATGTGTGGTGAATATGGAAACACCACACACAGTTATCTGGCTGGAATATGACTCCTGGACCTTGGAGGTGCACGGTAACTGCTTCTGTGCTATCTCTGCTTATATAAGATTAGTGATTAACTTATAAGTTTTACATTTTAATTTTTTGATGTTAGCTTATATCATTGACAATCTTTTAAGTAGTGTCACATGTACAAAGTGCTTTAGACCTTCAAACCTTAGACACAATTGTGCAGACACAAATCCCAGGTTCAAAAGAGTATTTTATTCAGAAATATCCCCACAGACTCAATCCACCCAGAAATGTCTTCTCCCGACTCCAACTTCTTGAGTTTGGTGAAGCGGCCATTTTTATGCTGGACCTGGGAGTACTTGAGGTGCCACCTCATTATACCCAAAAAGCACTTCCAGGCCAGATGGAACAGTCATTGAACAAGGGATTCCCCTCCTGCCAGTGCCATCTGGCACCCCCCAAGGGACCCAACATGGCTGCTGTCTGGAACTGTAGTCTTCACCTAGCATTGTGGGAGTCCAAACCGGGGGCATGGCACAGGAGCACTGCCACCTAGCACATAGAGAGAGCAGTCGGTCTCAAGAAGTAGTCCCCCCATGCCCATCTGCTATTCCTTCCTCCCCATTAAGGCAGGAAGCATAACCCATCCTGGTCAGGATGCTAATCTGTGCTGACCGTCCATCCATAGTGGTGGCCTCCCAGCTGGATAAAATATGCCCTTCCATCCTATTGCCAGTGTGCCAGTCTATCCATGTTCATCACAATAGATAAATTGTACTTTATATGGCCCAAGGGGGAAATATGACATATAAAGAAGGCAGGAATTCCTTTAATCATCACTATAGTACATGGATGACCAAAAATAGTCTGTGTTTGTTGATCACGCTTTATTACTTTTTTGTCTTAGCCACTCATTAACTTATCGCCTCTCTCCATGTGTTTTTGCTGATTCCAGCACTGGGAACTAGACAGGTCAGGCCAAATGATTCCAAGCATCAATCTTTAGGTGTTTCTTGAGAATTTCCAGATGCTGATAGGCCAGCTGAGATATGTAGGGTAGCACACAAAAAAGCAGTCCGCGCCTGTTAAGGGGCTACATCCTGGTTTTAGCAACGGCAAACGTAGTTAGGTGACGATAGCTTGATGTCTCCATGCATGTTTTGTTTAATTTTTTTTAATTATGTTAACTGCGTAATTGCTGGAGAAACTATTTTCCGTATTAATTGGAACCTTGTATTCCGATTATGGAGCTGCATGGTTCTACAGGCTGTTGCATGTTGACATGTGATGGATTCTTGGTGCAGTAACGTGTTTGGAGTGCTCCACTGAAACTTGCAATTCAGTAATTGGCAAAAAGGTGACTATTATTTCTGTGAGCAAGGCTGAGAATCCAAAACACCATTCTGTCCATACCTCAGTGTTTTTCTCTCACATTGCAGATGGAAAGAAGTGGTCAGCACTGTGAGTAAGAGCCAGTCTTAGAAAGTTATTGCTTTAAGTGAAACTCATAATGACGTTTGCTTAATTTGAATAGAATAGAATTTTCTATATATATATATATAGAAATATATATATTTCTATATAGCTATATAATATGGTATAGCCTATTGCCCGCTGTAAGTTAACATGAGATAGAACCTCCATCCATCCATCCATCCATCCTCTTCCACTTATCCAAGGTTGGGTCACAGGGGCAGCAGCTTGAGCAGAGATACCCAGACTTCCCTCTCCCTCTCCCCAGCCACTTCTTCTAGCTCTTCCGAGAGAACCCTGAGGCGTTCCCAGGCCAGCCGAGAGACATAGTCCCTCCAGCGTGTCCTGGGTCTTCCCCGGGGCCTCCTCCCTGTTGGACATGCCCAGAACACCTCACCAGGGAGGCGTCCAGGAGGCATCCTGATCAGATGCCCAAGCCACCTCATCTGACTCCTCTCGATGCGGAGGAGCAGCGGCTCTACTCTGAGCCCCTCCCGGATGACTGAGCTTCTCACCCTATCTTTAAGGGAAAGCCCAGACACCCTGCGGAGGAAACTCATTTCAGCCGCTTGTATTCGCGATCTCATTCTTTCGGTCACTACCCATAGCTCATGACCATAGGTGAGGGTAGGAACATAGATCGACTGGTAAATTGAGAGCTTTGCCTTACGGCTCAGCTCCTTTTTCACCACGACAGACCGATGCAGGGCCTGCATCACTGCAGACGCCGCACCAATCTGCCTGTTGATTTCACGCTCCATTCTTCCCTCACTCATGAACAAGACCCCGAGATACTTGAACTCCTCCACTTGAGGCAGGATCTTGCTCCCAACCCTGAGAGGGCACTCCACCCTTTTCCGGCTGAGGACCATGGTCTCAGATTTGGAGGTGCTGATTTCCATCCCAGCCGCTTCACACTCGGCTGCGAACCGATCCAGAGAGAGCTGAAGATTATGGCCTCATGAAGCAAACAGGACAACATCATCTGCAAAAAGCAGTGACCCAATCCTGAGTCCACCAAACCGGACTCCCTCAACACCCTGGCTGTGCCTAGAAATTTTGTCCATAAAAGTTATGAACAGAATCGGTGACAAAGGGCAGCCCTGGTGGAGTCCAACTCTCACTGGAAACTGGTTCAACTTACTGCCGGCAATGCAGACTAAGCTCTGACACCGGTTGTACAGGGACCGAACAGCCCTTATCAGGGGGTCTGGTACCCCATACCCCCGGAACACCCCCCACAGGATTCCCTGAGGGACATGGTCGAACGCCTTTTCCAAGTCCACAAAACACATGTAGACTGGTTGGGCGAACTCCCATGCACCCTCCAGGACTCTACTAAGGGTGTAGAGCTGGTCCACTGTTCCGCAACCAGGACGAAAACCACGCTGTTCCTCCTGAATCTGAGGTTCGACTATCCGACGGACCCTCCTCTCCAGAACCCCCGAATAGACTTTTCCAGGGAGGCTGAGGAGTGTGATCCCTCTGTAGTTGGAACACACCCTCCAGTCCCCCTTCTTAAAGAGGGGGACCACCACCCCGGTCTGCCAATCCAGAGGCACTGTCCCCGATGTCCATGCGATGTTGCAAAGATGTGTCAACCAAGACAGCCCTACAACATCCAGAGCCTTGAGGAACTCCGGGCGTATCTCATCCACCCCTGGGGCCCTGCCACCAAGGAGTTTTTTGACCACCTCGGTGACCTCAGTCCCAGAGATGGGGGAGCCCACCTCCGAGTCCCCAGGCTCTGCTTCCTCATTGGAAGGCATGTTAGTGGGATTGAGGAGGTCTTCGAAGTACTCCCCCCCACCGACCCACAACGTCCCGAGTCGAGGTCAGCGGTACACCATCCCCACCATATACAGTGTTGACACTGCACTGTTTCCCCCTCCTGAGACGCCGGATGGTGGACCAGAATCTCCTTGAAGTAGTCCGAAAGTCGTTCTCCATGGCCTCCCCAAACTCCTTTCATGCCCGTTTTTGCCTCAGCAACCACTGAAACCGCATTCCGCTTGGCCTGCAGGTACCTATTAGCTGCCTCCAGAGTCCCACAGGACAAAAGGGACCTTTCTGCTTTGTATTTGAATTGTGGTTTTGTTTTTATTTACTTAGCTCTTCATTTTTTTACCAATTCTATTCTATTTGACCTCACCTCTGTTTGCTTCATGGAAGTAGTCAATCAAGTAGGGTCATTATATACTGTAGGTCCATCTTATTATTTTGGCCATTATAGCACCTTTGGCAAAAATGTACACCCACTCGAAACTAACATTTCTTAACACCATGAACTTTCTCCAAGTCTGAAAAACATATCTAGACAAGACTGGCAACCTCCCATAATAAATCAAATATTCATGTAAGGGCAGAAATCTGGTGAACTGTTCAATGCAAAGGCCCTCCTGAATCTTCACCTTTTTAAAATCTTTTTTAAAAATCCAGAAGCAATGTCCCTCATCTTCACATAACATTGAAGTGGCATGTTAACCAAAGCACACTCATACTACAGCGTAATTTAAGTGTTTCCAGTGTGGACAACAAGGGGTGTCACTGAGCCCCAAACCCTGGACACAACTGACATGAACACAGTCACGGGTTCAAATACAATGGTTTTATTCTTCAAATGCCTTTACAGGTCCTCTAGAACTGTATCACACAGCACAGTACATACAAGGGCAATGAATCCTTCCTCTTTCTCATCTTCATACCTACTCCTTGCCCTCCATGCAAATGCTGTCCTCTGTCTCCCGACTATGACTCTCCCAGGACCCTAGAAGTACTTCCGATGTTTGAGCAAGGTCTGGAAGAGGTAGGTCCAGGTCAGGCAGAAGTTTCCACAAAGTAAGGACAGTTCATCCCTGTAGCTCTCCCTGGAAGCACCCATGGCATGCAGGAGGAGAGTACCATGGGACTACAATTCCCAGCATGCCCCGCAGGCAAGTTAAATGAGAGCAGCGACAATGCCTGAAAATCTAAATCCCCCAATTCCATTATTCTGGCCTCCATTCCTGGCAAGGGATCAATTCATAACCTGGTCATGATGCCAATACATTCTTGTCCTTCCACTCTGGCCTCTCTTCCTGGCAAGGGACTACCTTTCCTCCTGGATGGGATGCCAGACAGATGTCATCTACCCCTATAGCAGCCACTGTGAAACTTTTTAACTACCACAATGACTCTATCCACAGAAATGGACTAAGCTCTACTCTTTCAAGGAGTGAATGTCCACTGGTTTTCTCCAGAGTTCTCTTTGTCTCTGTAAAATATTCCCAATCTTGTTCTGTTCTGATATTCTTCAAAAAGTGGCCTGACATGAACACCAAGTAAGCCTGGCCTTGAAACTCAAGAAGCAGACATGTGGCCTACACATACAAAAGGAGCCAAAGCATATAAATGTGAAAAGGAGAGGGCAGCTGACAAAGCCACCAGCACAAAGAAATGAAACAATGACTATTACATTATCCAATCTAATCTAATCTAATTTAATCTAAAAATAAGGTTATACCAAAAGAATATTTAAACACACAAGAAATGAAATCCAAGAAATGGTCAATGAAATTTACACAATTTTGCCTTCAAGCAGCAATCCAAGGTGAAACAGAACCAAATCAAATGAGCAAAACCAAAAATCAGACCAGAGAGTTATACAAACAGAAAAAAACAAATTTCAAACTTACTAAATCACTAAATTCAGAGGGAATCCAAAGTCAGATGCAGGACAACACGAACAGGATCTAATGTCTAAGTAAAAGGGCGGAGTGGTGGCTCTGAGGCTAAGGATCTGTGCTGGTAATCAGAAGGTTGCCGGTTCGACTCCCTGTCACTGCCAAAAGAGATCCTACTCTGCTGGGTCCTTGAGCAAGACCCTTAACTTGAAATTGCTCCAGGGGCGCTGTACAATGGCTGAAGCATCTCAGGCCTTATTTAGGCCAAGTGTGGTCCCCACAGCTGCAGTGTCTAGCAGCCCAACCTCCTTGGCCTCAATATATAAAACATTCATAGGATTAATAAAATGACAAAGAAAAAGGATTTAGATGAAAGAATACACTAATGAAAATACAATACAGTAGGGAAATATATTCAATAAAATGAAACACAAAACGATTCATAATGAAAAAATAAACAGATAAGCAGTAAGCAAACTAAAGTAAATGACAAAACCCTGGTTGAAACATAACACGCTGAGGACAGCCTGTACCACATCCCACCTACTCTTCCTCATTCACAAGTTTTACCAGAACCATCTTTGAGATGTCATCATCCAAAAGTTATTCCCCATGGCCTCCTGGTTGCCTCCTTCTTTGCCTGTTGGAATCCCTTTCCTGTCTGGAACCAGTGCACAGAAGACTTCTATCATTAAACTGATCACTGTCACACTGTTCATTAACGACGTGTCCAAGAGTTAAATTAATGGGAGGCCCTGACTACTTTTGGATATAACTTCCTAGAGCTGTCTCCACTGGGTCCATTCAGACTCCAAGTCATAAAAGGCGCTGAAGATATTCTTCTAGAGGTGAAAGTTGAATTCACCTAAAAAAGATCATCCATCTGACACTTGGGCTGACTGAGCCAGCTCTCCACAATATGATTATCAACTACAGCTCATCACTTCTCTGTAACCAGGCGTCCATAAAATACAAGTACAACTGCACAATTGATCACTGGTTGAATTTTGGTCATTGGTAGGGGTGGCAGGTTTGACTTTATTAAAGATTTATTAAAATACACAAAATTTGATATATAGATAGTCACCCTACTACGTACATCCTCTGCCATACGTGTTTACTTGCCACAGTAATTAGTTTAACAGTTGAGCAAAATTTAAAATGGGCTAGGAGTATATCATTTGCCCAGTTAATCTCACTTAGCTAGACTCCATGAGGTTTATTTCTTTACAAATATTTTCTAATTTTTATTCATCAAATATAAATTCCAGCACGCTTGAGAGAGTTTCCATGACTCAACAATTATTTGAACCTTTCTACTTCCAACCCCTTAAACTGACTTATGGAGGAGTGGCAAAATTCTCAACTGGCCGTAACAATTAAACCAATTCTGTATGCCAGTTAGAAAATCTCCTGTGGTGAGGGTGTCTACCCATTATTCTTTATTATGTTTCTGATCAGAAATTAATCCCTTATATAAACATCAAGAATGAAGTCAAGGATGGTTGTCCAACTGCTGAGGGGTGGTAGCCATGGTAGTGTTTAGTTAATAGTCTGTGTGGTGAGAGTCAATAAAGCCATTAACTGTGCAAATGTCGTAGGAGGAAAGCTGAATGCTTTTATAGTCCTGACAGTTGTTCAAATATTGTACATCGTTTTATTTTATTGACCCATGATTCCTATTGTTAGGAGGCTATTTTAGTCCAATTGTTTTCCCTGAAATTGTTGTTAAGAGCTGTTAGAGATTTTCCTGTTCAAAAAAGCAAAGGATAGATGTTAATAGGTGTCTGAAAGAGCCGATTATATCTTTTATTTGATGACATTTTTGACATAAAAGTCCCCCGCCCTATTTTTTCTTCTCTGTTTATATTCCAAGTTCAGTCATTCTTTCAGAATATGTCAAAGGAGACGGATGTTCTCAAGCCTTGGGTTATTAGGGTGTATTCAGACATGCCGGGATTTGTTTGGCTTTAATACTTTTCATCACAGCATTTGCAAAAGTGTAGGATTATTAGCATTGCGAAAAAGGAGCAACATAGTGAATTGGTTTTGAGAGCTCTCTAAACTTTGCCTTGCCTTTAACAAATTAATACAAAAAATGGCTGGAGGGTTCGTAGGCTTGCAGTTATTGCTTTTTTTTGTGTGAGCTGCAGTTACAGAAGCAGCCACCGTGCACTTTAATGAATTTTTGCAAACTGTCAAGTCGCTGAAATAATTTGCATATTGTTTAAAAATGCAATTTCTTTTGTAGTTTTTCTATTACTTATTATTTGTTGTAGCCCAGGGTGCTCTTCTCCACCTAACATGAACTCACACACTGGTTAGTAAAGCAGCGACAGAAAATTAAAAGCCCAAATGTCAACAAAACAAAAACAAAAAAACGCTCATAGATTGTCAACAAAACTTTTTTTTCAAGTTTCCAAAGGCACTCTTTTGGATTATTGTGCTAGCATAGCACATAATTATACATAAAAAATAAACTCAGCTTCTGACTACTGAATTGGTGCCACACTGCTGAAGTTAAAAAAAATTTTCACCTCTTGACTTAATTTCTTTTTTTAAATCTGAAACCTTTTGTTAGGTTTGTGAGGGTAGGCAAAAAATTACTTCATTTAAGCCAATTGGAAGGAAGACTAAAGAGGTTCTGCAACATGTCTCTTGAAGAAACCAGATAAACTTCTTGTAGAGTCTGTGGAAAATAGTCAAAAACAGAAAAGATGACATGTATGGACTCTCAGTGGCCACTTTATTGGGTATGCCTGTCCACTACAAGGTAAGACTCACTAGAAATTTTCAAGGAATGATTTCAAAAAAGGTGCTTGAAGCATTCCTTAAGGCCATGTTACCTTTGATGTCTTTTTCAGTGATTTTCAGACATAATTTTAATTTACATAATCTTAAAAGGTTGATGATAGTTGGGGGGCACTGTCCCATTTAGGTCAGTCATCTAGTTTAACATTCCCAGCAACTCACTCCAAGTAGTCCATGGCTTGCCCCATCAAAATCAAAATGGACAGGCTCTGTGTGCGTGAAAGCTAAAGAACAATGAATGCACATTTGGAACATACAAATTATGTAACACAGTGAAGAGGAATAAGGAATGCAGGTGTTATTAACCTCACAAACACAACATAAGCTGCCCTATCTGATATCTCATGTTTTACATACCACGATGGAATGAAAACAAGAAAAAAAAAGTCAAAATTATGGCTGATCTCACCTTACCTGTTAACCCTTTGCTCAGCACCATGTCCATCAAGCAGCAGGCAGCCTTCATGACTGTACTGGAAAATCATTGTGCATTTGCTAAATTTGATATGCCTGGTGATTTCCAGTCATGTAAATTGACATGGTCTGATGACAATATCCCTAGAAGTCACATAATACAACTTCCACCATAGTCATGTTGTTGCATGTAGACTTGACAGTATCATGCAATTCATGCAGAATATTTGGCCACACATTCAGTCCGGGAAATTCCTATTCCATCCCATTAGACTGAGATATGACAGCTGCGTAGGTCATTAGTAAACTGGAACAAGACTGAGATTCAGTATATTTTGTGATACTTTGCCACATTGTCATGCTGTATATTTCCATTTGGCAAAGGGTGGAATGTGTTAGTATAGAGAAGAACATGGAAAGGAACAATGGAGAGTTTTGCTATGCCATTCAATTGATGCTTAAGTGGAATTTAGAGGATAATGTTTATCAATAAACTATTCCTCACACCATTATGTTACCACCGCCTTTAGTGATCAGTGAAAATCATAATTCATACCAAACATTACACTGGGGATATACTTAACTGTATGCAACACATAATCTTGAGGATGCTACAGCTATACAAGTAGTGTACGGACTATACTTGTGTACGTACTTTAAGTAAATCTGGAGGATTCCACCAGGTGGCAATGTGAGAAATCATCACAAAGAGTATAACAATGTTTGGTTTCTCTGTGTTGTGAGTTGAAGAAAGAAAGATGTTAAAAATAAAAGTTCTTTGCATTCTGATACTGTTGTGAAAGTGCAAAAAAAATGACAGCAACAGGAACACTGATGATGGTATGTGAGACCTTTAAATGTATCTCGGCATTACAATAGGGAATATGCAATGCTTGTATCACCTATGTGAGAAATGGATGAAGAAATGCACCGTGAATACTTTCGTATGTCAGCATTTAAGTTTGATGATTTGCTTCAAACCATTCATCAAACATCGAAGCATGCAGATTGATCCTTTTGGAGCTGCAAGCCTCCCATCACATGTTGATAGTAAACAATGATGCTGACATCACATAACAAAACTTTAACACACATGACATCCATATTTTTGCTGGTACAGCAACACGCGCATATGTCACATTAATTTCTGATGATGTGCTCAGAGAACGAATCAATAGAATATGGGAACACACGTCAGCTATGATGCGTGTGTGTAAGCATTCTGAGTGTGGTGAAATTTGTTCCATTAACACAAGAAGAATGGTTTTTAGTTCTGTCTGAAATGTTTATGTACATAATTCCATATTAGTCTGCCTTTCATTTAATATTTAAAGAAAGATCTCTAGTAAATAAAAAAATAAGTCATCGAACAAAGTTCTTGTCATGCGTGTTATTTTGTTGACCTATCAGCTGTATGTTGTGATTGTTCTATTGGTACAATCTTGACGATTGCAGTCCTCGAGAAGCACCGGAAACAAAAGAAACTCGAAGCCCCATAACACATGCAGCATTCATACCCAATCAAACCCATTTGCAGGAATCAAGAAACTGGAAAGGGTGGTTAGTGGGTAATAGCCGGCCTGGCAAGAAGAGGTGTTGAGCGAGCGGCTTTACTTCTAGTAAATTTTTCCCTGAAAAAAAAAACCAGTAATGTGCACAATGGCGCATTTTGACATATTTTTGTGTGGAAAATAAGTAGCATGTCACATTTTTAGAAAATGCACTGCACTCCTCCACAGCAATGTGAAGGAAAGGCATAAATAAAATCTATTTGACTAGTGTCCACAGTTGTTTTAAACAACATAGGTAAACACGGAAGTATGAACAAGGCTCTAGGGAGCAATATTCCTTATTTTCCACCTAAAAAGAACTATTTTCGTGAGTTTAGTGTGTAACAATTGCAAAATCACACCGCAAAAGGAATTTTAATGTTAGCTTCTCAAAACAAAACGTAAATTGAAACTTGGCTGTTTCGCTCATCATTAACCACCAATATGTACTGTTGACACAAGATAGCCTTGGATTCATGTTGCTTACTCCAAAATTTAAACTGTACAATCTGCATGTCAACTTCCAAAGCATTTTGCGTTCAGAGATGCTCTTCTTCACACCTTTGTTGAGTTGAGATTGGAATGTTTCTCTTCTGACCTTTCTCACTAACAAGATATTTTTGCCCATAGAAATGCCATTCCCTGGATATTTTAATTGGTATTTAGTTTGTATTTAGTTTAGATAGTGTAGACTGTGCTAAATTTATGGTGGGGGACCACTATGCCCTATGGGCCATGAACACACAGACATGCAAAAAACTGGGTTGTAACACAACACAGGTTGTGAGACACTGCTCTACAGACTGTAGTACTTGAAAATCTTAGGAGAGCAGTCTCTCTGAAATACTGAAACCACTGCTTCTGACACCAACAATCATACCACGGTCAAATTCACGTATATTACAGTACATTCTAATATTTGTTTATTTGTATATTAATATATTTGTATATTATGATTGACAGGGGGCACCACAGATCCCCAAACTCAGAACACAACTACACAGACAAGTGCCTGGTTCAAAACAAAGGGATTATTTCAAATAATACAATTCCTTTGTATACCAATTAAACATATTAATTTCTTCACTTCTCTGCACCGCACTGCTACTCCTTCAAGGCAAGTGTTGCCTGTCTCCTCTCTCGGCTCCAAGTCACCTGGACAAGGCTGTGTGGCCCTTTTTATTACAGACCCTGAAGTAGTTTCGGTGTCCCAAAACTGGGGCTCAGGAGCACTTACAGGCCCGTTTGAAGTCCTACAAAGTAGGGCTTTATAGTCCCTTCCTGCCCCCTTGTGGCACCCATGGGACCCAACAGGGCTGACCCAAAGAACTACAATTCTCATGATGCCTCATTGTTATCCGCACGGGTACCCAGGGATGTTGCCACCTACTGTAGGGGGGGAGACAATAACCTGTATATATTGGCTTCCCCTGTCATTCCATGATACTGGCATCATGGCTAGTTAATGAATCCAAATCAACTCTGGCAGGGACGCCAATCCCAACATGTCATCCCTCACAATATATATAGGTGTGTTTTGAGGTACCATCACAAAATTAGATATTTGGAGAAACTTACTTTTTACTTTAAGAAAATGTGACATGCTACTTAAATTGGCCACTAAGTTTATCCATCCATCCAGTTTCCAACCCGCTGAATCCGAACACAGGGTCACGGGGGTCTGCTGGAGCCAATCCCAGCCAACACAGGGCACAAGGCAGGAACCAATCCCGGGCAGGGTGCCAACCCACCGCAGCACTGAGTTTATGTATCTATAAATCACATTAAATATAGAAAATGAGTAATCTGGTTTTCCTACCATATCACAAAGACAGTCTATCCATCCATCCATTCATCCATTTTCCTAACCCACTTATCTAGGGCAGGGTTGTTGTGCATCACAAAGGCAAACGTGTTAGTTGGTTTTATATGACTGATTGTGGGTGTGCAAGTGGATCTGTCCAGTGACCCTCAAATGTCACGTATGAATTGAATGATTGTAGTTTGATTGCGCAGCAAGAACACCCAACCATCCTTCTATAGATTTACCATCCTTTTGTATCGCAGTCAAGATAGCTGGAACCTGTCTCTGTCTCTGGGTGAGATACAGATAAGGTGACAATAAATTTTATCATCCAATCAAGAGACATTAATTTGTTTATATTCACTAAAGATAAATGAGCACAAATATCAAACAATGAGGATAAATAAACACATACAGTAAGTCCTCTATCTACTAACACAGAAAAAAAATCACGGAGGTCTCGGATGGGGAGGCCGAGAAATAGAATATCGGGGTGCCGGTCGGAGTGGAGAGCGTTGGCCCACATACGGAGGAAGCGCGCCGAGGGGCCACATCAGGGCAACGTCTCCGCCCCCTGTTTTTCTGTTTATTTTATAGGACCGGGCCCTAGGCTGGAACGTGTCGGCTTGCTGCCGAGGAAAACCTGCCCTCGCAGGACAGGTCGCTGGCCCCTAGGGGTCTCAGCTTGCGGGGGAGTATTGTGGCAGGTGGCTGGGTGTGGTCATCAGCCGCCTGCCTATTTAAGGAGCCGCCTCCCCTCACTCAGGGCTGGAGTCGGGTGAGGAGGTTGACGAGGTCGGAGAGGAGGTGGCAAGGAGAGGCCTGAAGATATAAATATATATATTTATATAAGTATATTGTGAGAAGCAACCCGGAGACAGACAGACGGACATCGTTAAGTCACCCAACACACGTTTATTATTTACAATATTTACAGTTCAGTGCACAAACCCAGTGCCTCCAGCACCAATCCCCCAAAGTCTAGGCCTGTCCTTCCAGTGCCTGCTTCCTTCAGGCTGCCTCCACTCCTCGCCTTCAAGACTTACATCCACCTCCGCCCGACTGCAGTCAACGTTTGCAGGGAGGCGGCCCCTTTTAAACACGCCCGGATGGGCTCCAGGTGCTTCCCGACACTCCTCCGCGGACACTCCCCTGTGTGGCGGAAGTGCCGGCTGTGCTCCCGGAAGCCCTCTGGGTGTCCCCAGTCTTCTTCCCCCCAGCACTTCCAGGTGTGGCGGAAGTGCTGAGGTCCAGGACTCTCCAGGCATTGGGGCGCCCCCTGGCGGTGACCACGGGCCCCTACAGGGTTGAGCTTCCCAGCTCTGTACCCGTGGCCCCCAATGGAACCAGGGCGGTCGCCCCCTCGTGGTCTGGAGGAGGCATGAGCCCTCCTCCTGTCTTCCTGGGCTTCCCGGCTGGGGGTGGCACAATATATACATATATATACTGTATATATATATATATATTGTGACGGATGGCCGGGGCCCATGCCTGGCCGGGATGCCCCTTCAACACATCTGCCAGGAGGACAAGGGTGGGAAGCCCAGTATTTCCCCCTGGACACTAGATGGCAGCCTCCCTGGGTTGCAGTGGTGCCTCGGACTCCCCAAGGGCTTCATGGGGGTTGGAGTTCTGTGCAGCTCTGTGGGGTTCCGCAGGCGACTCCAGGGGGTGCTGCAACAAGAGCGGCTGGCCCCTTTTGGACACTGGTTTTGCCTTACCTGGAAGTGCAGCCGGATGTCGGCAATCAACCACCTGGAGCATTTCCGGGTGCCTGATAAAAGGGAGCCAGCGACCACCACTCAGCAGCCAGAGTCGGGTGAAGGAGGACAAGGTTGCTGGGAAGGAGTGGTAGTGCCAAGGAGGAAGAGAAAGTGTGGTGTATTAGTGGTGTGCTTGTGCTTGGGACTGTGTTGTGTCTGTGGGTACGAGGAAGGCATAACCCACAGATGAAGAAAATAAAAGTTTTTGTTTTATTTTACACGTTCCTCCCGTGTCCAATCTGTGTCAGCTCAGGCGCTATACAGCGTCAATCTTACAATATACATATGTATTACAATAAAAAATCCTGGGACGAGATGAGACTTTTTAGCCAGGGACAAGACGTGACTTTTTCAGAGAGATACTTTCATGTCCCGTGAGACGAAACTTTGTGCCAAGAGATTTAACCACGCCCATGGCTGGAAATAAAAGACAAAGAATAGATGACAAAGTAGAACTTCGTAAAGAATTCAAAAACGTTTCTACACATGCAGAAAGTACTAAAATTTGAAAGTCTCAAAACAATGATAGCAAAGATCACATTAGCGTAAACAAACGGAAATTATTACTCAGTGAAATAACGGAACAGCAAAAAGAGTTTGAATGTATTGTTTGAATTTAAAGTTTAAGTCAGAGACTTGTAGATCGTCTAATTCGTGTTGCCATCAGGGAAAAGTAGTGTTTCTATCCAATGAAGAGGCATATCCACGAGAATTAAAAGATTTGTTGTTTGGTGAAAGTGAAATCCACATACGCGAGCAGCAGAGAGTTGAAGTGGCTGGTGTGTAGCGCAGGCCAGGGGTGTTGGCGAGCGAAGCGATCAGGGGCAAAGCCCCCTAGTTTATTAATTTATCAACCACTTCCTCTACAATAATGACAAGTCCTTCATGACTTTTATTACTGAACTGACTCAAGTTTGTTTCATCAATAACATGCATTATATTGTACAAGTATCGTTTAACATTAATATATAAAAATCTTTTCTTATACAGGGAATACTTAAGGTTCACTTTACTTGCTATTTCATCAATTATGAAGTGATAAATTGAAGTAAGATACACGAATGTGTTAGAAAATTTATTATAAAGCATGGGCTAAGTTGAGAATTGGATGATGGACAAACCCGTTGATTTCTTTAATGATGTTATACCCCTTTCTATAACTTATCGTTAAAGTGGGTGGTGTTACTTAAATCAATCATCTACTGAATTGCCATCTTGGGAACTCTGCAATATACTCTCAATTATTTACCATCACAATGGTGGCAGATCGAGGTGTTGGTTTGTTAAGAAGATGGATGCTGCTACATGTACTTCTACTCATTAAACTGACCCTCCACTGGAAAAATCCTGAATGCCGTTCCAGATCTGTCTCACTTACCTTAACTGTTCTGTGTACAGGACACATTAATATAAGTGCAAAGGGATCATTTTATTCTTACTAGTAAGAAGGTAACAAAATACATAATTCTGCTCCAGAGATTATTTTTTCTCTTTAAAAACTCTTATTATTTGAATCAAACCAGTACATTTATTACTTTATCATCTAGATCAATTCATTTATTCCGCTTTCTAAAATAAATTATATGTTGCTTTTCATTTTTTAAAATAGAAAACAATTAATTTTTGTCCAATGTAATTTTTAAATGGAACGCATTATGATTGTAATCTGTTCAGATTGCATGCTTTATTTTATCTCTTTAATGCGGTTCATCGAATTATTACAAAGAACCTCTGTCAATGGCTTTTAATAAGTCTTGTCATTACAGACAGTTGTGCGGTGATTAATAGACACCATGCACGATGTTCAAACACTTACTGGCCAGCTGCTAAATGGAAGTTTGTATATGAGTGGAAAAGGTAAATCAGAATGGAGATAAAGTAAAGAGGTTTCCTGCAAATAAAAAAACAGCCTATTTATTAATGATACATGATAAAAAATGATATTTTGTATTACTTCATATACCCAATTAAACAGAACTGCTCGTACTTTTCACTTGAATTTTTTACAGCAAGAAAATTGTACTTCTTTACTTTTGTGTTACAGTATAGTCACATTTCACATGGAACTTTATTGCTTGTTAAAGAGTATCGATGGTGCAGCTACGTGTACCTCACAGATCGAACTTTGTCGGTAAAAGCCCTGTGTCCAATAATTGTCTGTGTGGAGTCTGCATATTCCCCCTGTGTCTGTGTGAGTTCTGCATACACTACATCCCAAAAGACTTATGTGATAGATGAGTTTTTAGTGAGTGTGGGCCCCTGTAATGGACTGGCACCTTGTCCCAGGTTCCCTTCCATTTGTCCAAAGCTGCTGAGATAGGCTACGGCCCACCTCAACCCTTAGTTGGATTAGAAGGGTTAAAAAATGTTATGGTAAAAAGAAAAATGAAGTTGTTTTTTTCACAATTCCTGTGACTGTCCACATGATTTCTGAAACTGATTACAATTTTTCTTGTTCTCCAAGAAATTTATAGCTGACTTTTTTTAGCTACAGCACCTCATTACACAATACCATGAAAGAGAGTGGCTAATTAACTCTTTGACAAATAAATCTGTTTAAGAACTTATTTTTTTCTGAGAAATTAGGAGAGTAGTTGTAAAACATTGCATATATGTCCTTTATATGTTATTTTTCATCATAAAAAAACATTAATTATACTGTTATGCAATAAATTGCTGACATGGGTTTTGGGTGGTAAAAGCTTTCTTAGCAAGAGGGACAACAAAAAAAGTAGACATAGAGGGTACTGTCCAACATGAAGAGTATAGCCATTCCTTGCTGTGTCTCAAGTTCTAGAAAGTGTGGCCCTTGTATCTGCTGTGAGTTGATGTGTGCCACTTTTTCCACTCAAGTTCTGACTATGGTTATTCTATACAAGTTCACTGGATGACAGAACATCAGCCTTGGGTGGATGCCTGTCCATTACATGACACATTTATTCACACACCCACGCCAGATGAATGTGTAAATTACACACAAATGGTAATAGGGTCAGAAGCTGAATTCAAGTCTCTGTGTGTTTGAGTCATTAGCACTTGCTCCATTGTGCTGCTCCATATTAGTTTACGTTGTGTCTCTGGTAAGTAAGTCGATGCAGGGCAGCACTCTCAATAGAAATTAACTGGAGTCCGGAGACAAATCTAATTGAAAACTACTTTATTTCAAACAAGATCCTCAATATAAATGAAAAGTCTGATGAAATCAATGTTAAGATTGGATAGATGTATTACCCTATATGGGCATACTCTATACCAAGGTGTGGTATACAACCCTTTAATTGCCAAAATAAAAGTCCTTTTAAAAAAAGACAAAACAACAAGGAAGTCCTATCCTACAGTTCAGCTCTTTTTAATAATGCTGTATCCATAAAGTCTACTTACTTGTATTAGTAGACAATATTACATTACTACAGTGTCCTTACTCTATAACCATGTTGCATTCTGCTTGAATACACAACATAACATCACAACATCAGACTCAGTCATGCACATATATTCCACCAGTTCCACCTCACACTGCTCATTTGGGGTCAGAGGTAACACCATGCTCAGTTTCCCCAACATAATTTAATCTGAGCCAGGGTCTTTCTGGAAGTGACCACTGCAAATATAAGTTTAACATGTCACTGTGCTCTTTGCAAATATACCTTACCAGTAACGGCACACTGAATGATAACGTGCAGTGAATACACTTGACTTGAGCATTCATAGTTTTCATCCTCTTTCTCTGTACATTTACCATTCATTTGCTCAGACATTGATGTGCTTGCTGCTTCCTGAGCAGCTCTTCTTTTCTCCACCCTAATGGCCCACTTCTTCTCTTCTTTCTTCGGCATCTTTTCGCATTAAAACTGATTAAGTTAGTTTTAGTGTTGCAATTACTTAGTACGTTTTCCTTAATTTTTTATTTAAGCTGGCACTTAAGTCTTCAATCTGCCTCAAGAATGATTTAAGATATGAAGAGGTAGGGGAAGTGACGGCAAAGGTGGTAGGGATGAGAACGGCATTCATATGCATGTGCCGCATGGCCGTCCCGCTGGCCACTGCTGAGAGTTGATTCTACAATAAAATAAAATAAAAATAAAAAGAGGAATAACCTTAGTGGTCAATCATCACCCCGAACGCGGATAGTAGACGTCACGTAGTATATGTGTACCAAATTTCAGGTCAATAGTTCAAACGGTTTGCGAGCTACGGGTGATTTAAAATCCTGGACAGACAAAAGGACAGCCACAGTAGCGTATTATATAAGAAGACAAATCTGCTTTTTTCTGCTCGGATCCACAGCTGACACATAACCAGATTAAGCACAGGGGCTCACACAGAGCTGTCAGGCAAGCAGTATAACAAAAGATGGATTGGGACAAATAGACAGCGTGCAGTCAGACTGTGAGATGCTGTACCCGTGCGCTATTTCTGTCTGTTAAGCCCGTATAGAATTGTTTCCTTGTTTAGGCATTGTTGCCTTGTTTGGAATTGCATGTTCGCCTAAGGGGACCCTGGACATGGAGAAAAAGTATAAAGCCTTGGAACATTGCCAGGCACACCTCTGAAGCCACGGATGGAAAACGTCACCACCTGTTCCTGAGAATGCCTTCTGCATCTGCACTGGTGACACCGACAGACTCGACTCCTCTGGCCCCAACTCCCAGACCGGGTCTTGTCACTGGCTTCATTCATCTTTGTACTATCTGCAGTGTAAGCCAACATTAAACAAAGTTAAGTTATTTCTTCTATACGATTTCTTACCGCCGTATCACTAGGGAGGGGTATGTAATATTTACTGTATATAGATTTGGGTTAAGTAGCACACCGCAATCACAAAAAGAACTCATTCCTGGAGAGCAAGTGTCCCTTGCAGGACACAACCACATACCCAGGACAATGGATTTTAGTGGTGGAGAAGAACCTTCAAAGCGCTTGCAGGCATACTGTTGCTGTGATTTTGCTAATGGAGAAGAAGGCTGGAGATGAAAATATATGGTATGTGCTAAAGGCATAAATTTCACTGAAGTTCTGCTACAAATTTAATTCTGCATGTATCGTTTTGCTTCTCACTAGTCACTGGTCTTTTAAGGTTGACCATTACTCCTTAAATACTACTAAGAGGTGATTTCAAACAAACACAAATTTAAATGCTTAAATACTAGAAGGGGGTCTCAGAAGTAGTCACTGTTTCCCCAAAACCCTAAATTCAATAAGAGATCTTAAACAATAGATGGATTATAAGGAAGAAAGTTTGAGGATTGAGACTGATTGAACTGTTTTGCTTTAAAGAAAGCAAGTCATCTCTCCCAAATGCAAGTCCAGTACAACAGATCCTCTGAAAGAGGTGTTCTTGAAATCTTCTACACTGAACAATTGTTGTGTTTTGGAGTTTTATACATGAGAAGATGGGTTTGAGGTCTCCAAAACAGACCATAAAGGCAGGCCAGGACCTTCACTGGCCAGCCCAGAAAAGGCTCATTCCATCCAACTTAATCCCAACTACTGACAGTAGGCTTAAACCTTACTTGGCACAAAAATGGGGAAACTGGATTAAAGTTCCAAAATGCACTTAGATGTTCCAAAATGGCTCAGAAGAGGGTGAAACTAGAAAACTCCGGCTTGTGACCTAGAAAGGCAACACAAATCCTTTTTAAAATGACAAATCAATGCTCAAAAGAGCAAAGAGGAGATACATAAAAGGCAATCCTAAAAGGAACAAGTCCCAATACACTAATAAATGAGAATGTAAAAACAGAGCAAATAAATTCAAAGAACCAGAACATCGAAGAGAAATGATGCTCACACAAAATGACACTGAATAGAATTCAATGAAAACACTTCTGGATCATTTCCCATTAAAGAATATACATGTACATAGGGAGTACATGCAAGCTCCATGAAAGTTGGATCTGGGCAGTGAATCCTGGTTTCCTTGCTGTGAAGCAGCAATGCTACCACTGTACCACCAATCTGCAACAAATATATACATAAGAGTCTTACCTGTAAAGTAACTTTGGTTCAGATGTTCCACAATACTGAACTGTAACCCTATCTGCCCCACTGAGCTTTACTTAACAGTGTCTGGTCTCTGATAATTAGATGTGTGTGGTGGTGTGGCTTGTCCACTTGCCCTCTGATCTAAACAGTGCCCATGCACCAAAAACTCATTTCGGTCACGTCACAATGTTGCTGTTCCTCTCATAGAATATCTGTTTGCACTACCACCCTGCTAGTGGAGCCCTTGCATCAGCTCACCTTCTGAATGTGAGCTCTGTCAAGCCACTGGCAATAATTTGTCTTTAAATCTCATCCAGGGGTTAAGTAAGGGGTCAGTCTTCAGAACTTCCTCTCTTTGAAAGGTTTTGTGCCAGAAATGTCTGCACTTGTCGTAATTACCAGTTAAAGAGCCAAATATATTTAATGCCTGCCAAGCTTTCTATCCAGCAAACTGATCTGCATGATCCTGTCTAGTGTCAGATGTGATTGAATGATTGTTGGTGTTAGACATGGTGGTTCCTTAAAGCGCAAAAACAGCCCACCCACTACACTCTCTAAAGTCTGAACGGTGCGACAAACAAAAACTTACAATAAGTGGCAGTTCTATGGACAAATGCACAACTTCATGTAGAATGGTGTGACTCATTCAAGCTAATCCAAAGGGTACAAATACTCAAATATCAGGAGTAAATTGAAGTCGGTAAGGACATCTTGAATGCACAATTTCGCTTACCTGGAAGTGAATTGAGATATCAATGGAGCAATACATTATCTTCCTCTTCTGTTTGTTATGAATTGCAACATGAAGTGGACACATGATCATCATAAGGGCATCACTGGAAAGTGGTTACGTGCCCTGATTAATGATGATCAGTAAAATTCACCAATGCATCTTTCACTGAGAATATGATACATTCACAGGTGACCTTGTTACCTGAAAATTTCCCTGGAAATTCAATATGCTCAGACAAACTCCCAGTGTCCCATAGTGCTTTGAGAGGCCAGTGTGACATCACAGAGCTGTAGCAGCCAATATTGGATGGGACAACCTCCAGAGTGTATAATTAGAGGAAAGCAGATGCACACAGAATGAAAGTGGGAGTGAGTCAGCGTATTTGTGTCTTAAAAGTAATGTCTTTTTGTATATGTCCTGTGTGTAATATGTGAGCCTTTAATAGCATTACCCAGAGTACTGTGCAGTTGATTCAACCCGGAAGGAGTGAAGAATCCACAAATTTTAATGTTGCGCTTATGTGACAGCAGCGGCAGTGAACGAGCAAATGCACCAGGGAAGAAAAAATCTGTATTTTTTGGTTTTAGAGAGGTGAGTACCTGCTATGAAATCTGTGTGGGACAAGTCTTTGCGAATTCATGCTTCCTGTCTGCCACGGTCTGCAATAAATTTTACTGTTGAGAATTCTAATTCCATTGATTTTTATCTCAGGGAGACCCATTAGTTAGCACTGCTGCCTTAAAACACTGACCTTATTTTTGGCCACAATAATCAGTCCAGTATAGTTGTCAGATGTTTCCATAGTCCTCAGGGACCATTGTACCATTACAATCCACTCAGCACTAGTTCAGTTTCTCCTTCCTCTTTGACTTCAATGAAGTTTCGTGAAGTTCCACAATTTCACCAAACCTGAGTTGAAACAAATTCAGTAGGGGTTGCTGAACACTATATCAGGTAAACCTTGATTTCTGATGAAATGTACAGATGGTAGTTTCAGAATTTGGTGTAAAGTGTTGTGGTACAGGGCTTATGAATTCACAAAAAAGGGTTTAAATTACAAAGTAGGTCTTACCCTGACACTTAGATGCAGGCTTATAGTCTTATAGTCTTATAGCCTGCATCCTTCAAAGGGAGTTATGCTTATATTCTTCATAAAGGGAGAGGAGAACTGTGAAAGCCCCTAGCCTAAACAACAAGACACTTTCATTATAAGTATCAATGAAGTTTATTAAAGATTCAAAAAAGACAAAACTCAAAAGATTGCCTGAAAGCGGCAACCTAAAAAAGAACCACTTTTTAAAAGGAAAACCTTTATACAAGAAGAAAATCCCAAAGCCGGAGAATCAAAAAGAAAACTTGTAAAATCTACATAAAATCCAAGTAAGGGAGCCGAACAATGCACTTAGGACTAATTAATGCCTCAGCACAGAATTGAGTCAAACAGAAGTCATCCATTATAATGGACACTTTCAGTTACACAGGCAGAATACAATGGGCACTTTCGGTTGCACCCAAAGGCACTAATTGCAAGACATGAGAAAAGTGGTTGTGGCAAAGCTACACATAATACCAAAAAATGTGAATAAAGAACAAAGAAGGGCGAGGAAGAAAAATATGAAATCCACAAAAAATGAAAAATAAAAAAAAACAATGCTAACATCAATATTTTGAATCCGTGGCTTTATCCTCTATCCTTGAATCCATGAATCAGTGGTACAGGCTGGAGATATGGGATGTAAAGGTGTGGAAAATATTTACTTGGCATGCATCAGTCCTGTAAAAAACAATTCGTGATCCCAACCATTGTTGCTGACCTTGTGCATTCATTTACAGCCCCAGTCTAATCTTTATCAAATGGTTACTTCCAGCAGGATAATTTGGCAAGTCCAAAAGCATGTATTATTTCACGGTTGTACTATGAACATGACAGTAACTTCAGTTTACTCCAATGGTCTTTATGGTACCCAGATCTCAATCCAATGGAGGATATTTGGTATGAGGTGCAATGCAAGGCACGTGTGTGTCTACAAGATAGCATTTCCTGTACCTTGTTGAAGCCAAGACTCGTGAACTTTGGACACAAACGCTGGTTTTACCAGTGCTGGATAGGTAGACCTAATAAAGTGGCCACTGAGTGTGCACACTGGAAAGGACTTAGAAAAGTTTGCAAAAGTATGAAAACTTTTACATAGGGAATAGTGGCTAGGGGCTGACGGAGAGTACTGTTTCACTTAGTAGTCTTTGAAAATGTGTAAAAATGTAGCCACTCTACAAGTGCTTAGGGAATGTACATAACAAGCCCGACTCTGAAAGGCTTCCCATTATAATGTGTTAAACAGACCCAAGGGCTTCATAATCATATTTATCCTTCTGCTTTTGGTTATTACTTTCCTAAAATTAGACTTTATTAGGTTTTTATATTCCATTCAGCCTTGTGTGTAAGAGAATGTTTTGTCCTTCAAAATTTGGCTGCTTTTAATGTTATGTTGAACAAACTTTATAGAAGTCTATTTTTCAGTACACATTGTACCACAGTCGCTTTTGTTTATTTACTAATACTGCTTTCAACATGAGCATCATATGAAGGGGATGGTAGTGTGGTGAACAGGCAGGTAAGGCACCCCTGCTTGATAGATCAGGGTTCAGGAACTGTATACTTTAGGCTGATTTATTGTACTTTTATTTTATAGTCTGTGTTCTTCCAGTATTCATTACCCCATTGCTATTTTTTTTAATAAAGGTGTAATTTTTGTTCACCTTTTTGGCCACCTTGGTAGTTTAGGGAGTGTCACCTTTCTAACCACATATATTATTTAAATAATCATATGTCAATTTTAAACATTCTTGTGTTTCATGTCTTATTTTCATATTGTGGACAGCTACACAGAAACTGCTAGCACAGAAAGCCTAATAGCAAACGATCATTTGAATGCATAAGTTACAGATTCTGAGAAGATGGCAATGACTTGTTAAAATACTTTCTGGTAAAATAAAATTTTTCCATTTGATTAGATGTGCCATTTTGCTTTTAACCATTATGTTCCAATGCACACCACGTAATGGATGTCAAAACACACAAGACAAACTGTCCCTTTGTGATTTTTTTAATCAGCACTCTCATACATTCATTTTTCACGTCTGCTCCTGTGTGCAGATTTTATTGAAAATTGTGATTGTATTACCTCTTAGAGGCAAGAGTTTGGCAAGTACAAATACAGTGCAACATTGGAATAGTTTTGAAAGATATGATTTGAATAAGAAAAAAAAAATTTTTTTATTAAGGTAATTCTGTATTTTCCTTTAAACCAAATTTGTCTCATCGTCCTCATTCTACCATAAAGCATAAAAGATGATACATTTCAATTCTCCTGAGCAGCAGAACTACAAATAAAAATTGTTAACATTTCATTGGACAAAATAAAGGATGTAACCATTGGAATGCACGGCCCTACTCTTTTCAGTTTTTGCTTTTTTTATTGCAGACAACAAGAGATTATTTAGGACTTGTCTGGAATCGTTCCACTTGATATATATTGTAACTGTAATGCCATAACAAAATGATTTAGATGACAGTGAGCATTTTTTTTGTTACAGGTGAAATAAGTTTAATTTATGAATTTACCTTAATCTTGTAAGAACAAGTAAGAGTAATTACTTACTCTTTTTTTAAATACAAAGAGGACTATTTAAATACAAAGAGGACTATTTCATTTATGTTAGGTAGAATGCCCAGAGGGGACTGGGCAGACTCGTGGCCTGGAACCCCTGCAGATTTTATTTTTTTCTCCAGCCGTCTGAAGTTTTTTTTTGTTTTTTCTGTCCACCCTGGCCATCGGACCTTACTCTTTTTCTATGTTATCTAATGTTGTCTTATTTTAATTTCTTATTTTGTCTTTTATTTTTCTTTTCTTCATTATGTAAAGCACTTTGAGCTACTTTTTTGTATGAAAATGTGCTATATAAATAAATGTTGTTGTTGTTGTTGTAATTACACATTGGATTGAAATATTGTAAATATAACTATACAATGATGGGTAAAGATCTAGACGACACATCATATGGGAGAGATGTCAGAGTCTGGTAAACACATCAGGGTCAAATTGAAGTGGAAGTTTACTGTCATGTATACACAGTGTAATGAAAGTCTTACTTGCATGTTGTTTTATTGTGAAAAAGTGTAACCTCAAAGATTCTTTTTATGTCGGTGGACAGGTTCATACTGTAAATGCCTAAATCATTAGCCTTGTTTTATTCTCACACCCCACAATACTTACCTCCTTTTAATTGTCCCTCATTACTCGGGTCTCAGACATAACAGTGGGCAAGGGCATGTCACTGTTCCTGCCGGTTTATAAGTCAAATACTAAACAAGAATACCTTAACAAAGGCCAGGGGCCTATTGCTGCCCTGCCAAACTACAGATATGGCAGTCTGCACTTCTGCAAGACAGCTACATTAAGACTCTTCAATCATTGCTAAATGTCAGTTAACAACAAGACAACTTCAGCAAGGTAATATTCAAACTTTATTTCATTCATTACTTACATTTATATTTTAGAAAAAGCAGGCATAAATGTTAGGTAAGAAAAACATACAACCTGAAACTATTCAAATGAAGATCAAACAGCAACCTTTAAATCAGGTGGCCATAGCTTTAGCTGCTGCAGTCTTTGTCTTCTTAAGTCAGCTGTGACGATGCGTTGCCATCTCTCTCTGGCAGTGATGTTTTCCTAAATGCTTTTAAAATCCTTTTTTTATAGGGTCCCTGTGAGAGCTACTTTATGTTATACTAGCTGCCCCCCATGGCTCCGGCCACATAGTAGTGAAACAGGACAAACTTTAGAAATCAATAAACAAACAGGTATCGCTAGCTAAGCGGAGGCAAGGTACACTCCAAAATGTGGCCAGAGGTAGACCGATTTGAACGGTGGCCCCACTCCTGATGTCATGCTTCCCCTTCCCCTCGGCCTGCAGCCTCTGTCTCGGATAAGTGTGAATAAATCGCACCTGCAAATGAACTATGATTCTTAGTGCGATGAGAGAAGTCGCAAAATCAACCGGAATGTTCAAGCAAATTATGGAACAATACCCGATCTAAATCCGTTAAGTAGTTCTCTTGAGAAAAGTGTACAGACAGGCAGATGTTGGATTATATGCATATACAGATATTGCATCAGTCATAATTGAATGACTAATAAGTTCCTATGGTCTGGTTGCTTTTTAGTGAGGTTAGTTAGGAGAGACAATTTAACAGCAAAGCACCAAGTTCTTATTTTGTATCTTCTTGCAAGACCCTGCACACTGGTTAGCTTATCTAAACTTAAGCATATATGCAGAGAAAATAATAACATGCTTAATATTTACTTTAACATTGCGTTTTCTGTCCCGTATTTTCTTTCTCTTGATAAACTTATGAATCATTGGTCCTTATGATCGAATGAGCTCATTTGCACCTGCCTGCTGTTCCGGTTGCAAAACACTTTGAGCACACACTACAGACAGTGTCAACTTTCCTTAATGAGTTCTGGGCACACAGTTTATTAATTTAATAGATACACCTAAATAATCCTAAAACAAAAACAAACTAAAATAAAACACAACAATTAAATATTATGAGTTTTGTTTAACAAACTGTGTTTATCCTCATTACATGTCTCCTCAGAAAAGCTGACATTGACATACTACCAACAAAATGAAACAAACATCCACCCCCAAAAATCATTGTCTGCAATGCCACTCTACAATGCCACAATGTTTGCATAGTCGCTCACAGTGCTAAGCCATTCTGGATGACAGCTAATACTTTGAAATCAGGTTCTTTAACAAGATCACAATGGAAGCTGCTCAAGAGTTAATTTCATATAAGGGATAGAAAGTGTTTTTTCATAGAGAGTAGTGTGCACAAGTGAATACAAAGGCTATTAGGATGCTGGCTTAGCTATGGTGTACCACTTAAAAGAGGATTGAGGTGCAGTGGAATGTGTGCACTTAGGAGTCCACTATATCACAAGATGGAAATAATAATACTAGCAAAAGCACAGGGACTCATTCCATACCTGGGAGTTAAGAGTCAAGGCAAAATAAAGGATGTAACTATTGGTACGCATGACCATACTTTTCGGTTTGCACAAATGTGCATAAATAGATGTCAGAATGTTGAGGATTATTTTTGATAGTAATCTCTCTTTTGAGAAACAGATAAACTCTGTGGTCAAGAGTAGCTTTTTACAGCTTCATCTTTTAGCCAAGGTTAAGCCTTTTTTATCTCGTAGCAATCTTGTGAAAGTCACTCATGCTTTTATCTTTTCTCGGCTTGATTACGGCAACTCATTGTATTCTGGGATCAGAAAATCCCTGATACGCAGGCTGTAATTGGTCCAGAGTGCTGCTGCCCGTTTTTTGGTTGGGGCAAGAAATTTGATTCTGATTCTCCAGTTTAGCCTCTTTACACCGGCTGCCTGGTATTTTCAGAACTGATTTTAAAATTTTGCTGCTGTTTTTTAAATGAATATATAGGTATGCTCCCAGCTATTTAACTGAATTGTATGTTATACACCAGCCATCCAGATAGCTTAGATCTACTGGTCAGTTGTTTCTTGTTGTCCCTCAAATACTAAGGGTTCAGCTGCTGCACCTCGCCTATGGAATTCTTTACCTAATTAAATTAATAATAATAATTCATTACATTTATATAGCACTTTTTTCTCAGTACTCAAAGCGCTATCCGCACAGGGAGGGACCGGGAAGCAAACCCACAATTAAGGGGTCACCTTCAATTGAACTGTTAAATATGAGATTGAAGATGCTTTTCTATTCTCTTGCTTTCTATGACCTTCAGGGATACTGATGGTTCCTTCCTCTTAGTCATTAGTTTTGTTTCAATTTACTGCTGGTTTCTATTGTATTTTATTCTATTTATGTTTATTATATATTTTATTGTAAAGCACTTTGGCTACAGCATTATTAAAGTTTGTTTTAAATGTGCTCTATAAATAAACTGACTTTGACATTGACATGGTAGAGCATGCTTAAATTCTAAAGGCAATAAGGATGGTGGAATCCAACTTACATGCAAATTGTGAAAGGATTCCACACAACAATACAATACAATACAATTTATTTTTGTATAGCCCAAAATTACACAAGAAGTGCCACAAAGGGCTTTAACAGGCCCTGCCTCTTGACAGCCCCCCAGCCTTGACTCTCTAAGAAGACAAGGAAAAATTCCCAAAAAACCCTAGTAGGGAAAAAAATGGAAGAAACCTTGGGAAAGGCAGTTCAAAAACAGACCCCTTTCCAGGTAGGTTGGGCATGCAGTGGGTGTTAAAGAGAAGGGGGTCAATACAATACAATGCACAGAACAAAACACAAGCAATCCTCAATACAGTTTAACAGTAAAATAAAAATATTACAAGTACAAAGCAGAATTTAACAGTAGATGATATCACATAAGAGAAAGGTTTGGGGGAAGACGCCCGTATACTTGAGATAGGCTGCCAAAACGGAAGTTTGTGGTTTAGGCCTTAACAGACTTCAGTCCAACACAGAACAGTACAGATAGGCAAATACTGTATGGTGGTTTTAAAGCTGGGCAGGGGAAGTGATGTCATTGGGGCATGAACCGGAAGTGATGTCATCAGACCCGAAAAAACAGGAAGTGATGTCATCAAGTCCAGCTGAAATTTCCCATTGTTGGTCTGCCGATGAAAAAGAGGAAGGATCAGTGCACTTTGCCACCCCTTGGTCTGGCATGGAATTATCCCTTTGTGAGCCCTTCAGCTTCCTCCCATGCGCATGTGTGTGACAATACATGTAATACGTACATGCTTTCTCATACCTATTTTTCCCAATGATTTTTTGTGAGTGCCGGAGTCCACCTCAACAGCTTGGGTGAAAGGTAGAAAACAAAACTGGATGGTGCACTTGTTCATTAGCTGGACACACTCACACTGATTTACTCGGTGTGCACAATAACTGATGTGAGAGGAAAACCAGACAGACATGAGGAGAAAATCTACACTCTTCATAGATTCTTCTAGATGATTCATAGCCATTCATAGTGCAACTCCACTAATATGCAGATAATATGTTAAATCAATTTCTTTAGCAAGATCATGGTGGAAGTTGCTTAATAGTAATTTTCACACAAGTGATTGGAGGTATTTTATCACACAAAGTATCCCAGACATAAGAAATGACTTGCTGAAAGTCACAGCTTTTTGTGTGTTGTTCTATCTTTTAGTGATGTTGCACACATAGGATATAACAAGCTATGTTGAGCTGTATGCACTGTTCTGGTCAAAACATTTCTTATGTTGTTATGTTGTTACACAGCACTCTGATGAGGTACATTTTGAGTTTATTTTGCTGTTTGCAAAAGTGAAGTACACTTTCACATTTTAGCTTAGGTTATGTTTTGAATGTATTAAACCACTGGCTTTGGAGAGCAGAATACCAAACAAAACAGAATCTGTACCCTCAGATTCCAAAGTGGAATAGTGGAAGCAAGTGATTATTTGAGGTAAAAATCGGGTTCAGATCAGATGTAGTATGGTGTGGGTAAGCGTCCTTGAATTTGAAAGAATAATATGAGGTTCTGATTTTGGGATTCTCACTGTTAATGAGAAGGTTCTGCTCTTAGATGGAAAGGAAAGCTCATCAGGCTAACAATGGCAGCAAATGCCAAAGTGAGAGAGTGGGATGCAAATGAGAATGTGAAAGAATCAGTAAAAAAGTAAAATAATAATTCTATCATAGTTATAAAAAGCTCCATGTTATAATGGGCCTTCAACCTTGATTTAAATGACGGGGCCCATTACAAGTGACGGGGAGTTAGGGGGTGGGTTGGTGGGTCGTGGGTATGCAGTGATTTTACTTATCCGGAACTGAACCATTGCTAAAACCTGTTTGAAGCTTTGCTTTGGATGAGCTGCTAGTGGATGCAGTGCATACAAATTTCCTTTTTATATCCTGCAAACAAATTAACCCAGTGTTAAAAAATAATAGAGTACTAAATAATTAATAGAATGTCTGCAATGTAATCACCTCAAGGTACTGACTTTGAACAGAAACGAGTCGAGCAACAGTTTGGAATGCTTTTTCTATTTACCATCCAGGTGGTTTCTCTTTTTTCTGTTGTTCTACACATTACCACAATGACAGTTGGTTATCACTCAATTTATTTGGGCAGTATTAATTTGCCTTTGTGAAATGCCTATTTAATACATTACTACTAATTATATTTTGCTGATGGAAATTTCTAATCAGCTCATTAAGCCACAAGAAACAATCAAACAAAGAAAACAGAAAATGTTAATGAGCTATGTGCCTTCCCTTGTTCTGTTTTAGTTCAGCTTGTTTAACCTGCAACCAATAGAACAATACATGTTTCCTTCTGCGTAGAACTATATTATGATTTTTTTCCAAAAAGATTATGAATCACTTTTGGCGACTGGTCATTTTAATATACAGACTACCTTACATTTATTCCAATATAGAAAATAGGATTTTATTGCTGGTGGTGCTTTGGTTAATACTGCTGGCTCACAGTTTCTTGAGGTGGGGTACAAATACCAGCCCAGTCACTGTCTCATGCTCTGCTTGGACCTCATTGTTTTTGTTTTTTTCAAAAGTACACATATTTATGCTCTTACCTTATTAAAACTTACAGGCTACATTAAACAGCAGTTCTAAATCAACCTAACATGAGTCAGTGTGGGTTCTGTGAGTAAGTTAATACTGCACTGCATTGGCACCCAAGTCAAGGGTTGGTTCCTGCCTTGTACCTCATGCTCTGGGGACAGACTGCATCGTGTATTGTAAAAAGGAAGTTTTAAATGGAAGAAGTTATTCTGTATGTGATACGTTCTGATTTGTTACCTTTCTGTTAAAATGAGATAAATTACTTGATTCCCATTAGCATTCACACATTTTAATTCTTGGAATTAGAAATAACAAAGAATTAGGTTAGGTAGGTTTTGAAAATGGATGGATATTTTAATTTTTCTAAAACAACTTTTACTGTTAAATGAAGGATAACCACAGTATGTTTAAATGCCCTTTAACTATTGTACCCCATATAAGATAAAAATAGTAAAGCCACCTGATCTCACCCATGTGGGCTTTATTGTGTGATATGTCATACCTTTATCATGAAGTTTATGGGGTTAAGAGGCTACTTTTGGGGTACTTTTTATTATGAAGTTTTTATGGGATTATCGTGTGCACTGTTTAATTACTGGGACCTGAGTACTGAATTTCGTTTCTGCATATAGATGTTAGAATAGCAATAAAAGATCCTTGCATCTCTTCCTGAAAATTAATGAAGGACTGTGGGTCTGGTTTTAGTAGAACAAGCTAAATCTCAAAATGTTAAGTACAGTATCTCGGCATTGAAATTGTTTATAACCTTTTGTATAAATTCTGCTATAATTCACAGTTTTAAATTATGTTATCATCTCATTCATTTACTGATTATAAATTTGAATGCAGTACATTTATTATGTGATATTTTTTAATCATACCTCAGTTTTAGATGTGGTCTTTCTATCACAAAGTTTTCCAAAATGACAGTAGTACAATCCCTGGCACCTGAGTTTGAACGCTACCTGTATGAAGTCTGTGTGTTCTTCTTATTTCCACCTGCATTAACTGTGACAAATGAGGAATCGTCATAGCACTCAGTTACACTAAAACTGTCCTGGCAGTGTGCATGAGTGTGTCTTAAAGGGGCTGGGGTCTCATCCAGGACCGGCGTACACATTAAATGTACTGTAACTGGCAAGCTGTAATTGGAAAAAGTTAAGAAAACCAATGAATATTTAGAAATAGTTTTAAAATTTTGAATTGCTGAACATTTTATTTGTCTAGCTTTCTCTATGCATGTTATTGTTGTTATTTAAAACTTTTAGAGTATTTTATTAACAAGTATGGTAAGCTGAACAAAAAATCTTGTGCTGGTTAATTAAGATTACAAATTGATAAACTGAGAAAATACAAGAATATTCATTACAGAGGACAAAAAAAGATTCAAAGTGGTTTACTCTAATAGATACACAATAAATAACCAGTGATGAAATGTTAAAGTGGAACAAACTAAGTAAAGGAACAAAAATTTTAAACTGAAATATGGTTTGTAGAAAGTTGCCTTATATTTGAAACGGCCAGCACAGATCTTTTTGAAAAAGTGAAAATATTTAAATGATTCTGATTACTTTACCATGCATAGCTTGTATTTTCATTTGGCATACAATATATACAGTATGATAAATTAGTGTTGGAAGCAGAATGAAATTCTTTTGAAGAACTTTTGTCAAGGTTATTTGTAATTGCAAGTATTAATGCCTTTAATTTTCTTGTTATTTTTTTTTAATTTAGAGAATACATGCACAGTGCAGCAGGCTTGTCCAAGTGTATCACCATTTCTGTTTTCCCATAAATGTTGTGCCAAACACATTTCTACAAAAACATGAATGTAACCATTTTGTTTAGAAGTAATTTAAGGAGTTTACCAGACCTCGGTATACATTTCCTTTGGGTAGCACAACTTATGGCTTCCTACTACATACTACATACATTCCTACTTTCCGAGGCTTTGGAAAACATCTTGCATCACCCCAGTCCCAAAGGTATCATGTCCTAGTGAGATGAACGACTTCCGGCCTGTCACTCTGACGTCACATGTGATGAAGACCATGGAGAGGCTGCTGCTTCACCACCTGAGGCCACAGGTCCAACACACTCTCGACCCTCTGCAGTTCACATACCAGGAGAAGGTGGGAGCGGAGGATGCCATCATCTATATGCTACACCGATCACTCTCCCACTTGGACAGAGGCAGTGGTGCTGTAAGAATTATGTTTCTAGACTTCTCTAGCGCCTTCAACACCATCCAACCTCTGCTCCTTAGGGACAAGCTGACAGAGATGGGAGTAAATTCATACCTAGTGGCATGGATTTGTGGACTATCTTACAAACAGACCTCAGTATGTGCATCTCAGGAACTGCAGGTCTGACATTGTGGTCAGCAACACAGGAGCGCCGCAGAGGACTGTACTTTCTCCGGTCCTGTTCAGCCTATATACATCGGACTTCCAATACAACTCGGATTCCTGCCACGTGCAAAAGTTCGCTGACGACACTGCTATCGTGGGCTGCATCAGGAGTGGGCAGGAGGAGGAGAATAGGAACCTAATCAAGGACTTTGTTAAGTGGTGTGACTCAAACTACGTACAACTGAACACCAACAAAACCAAGGAGCTGGTGGTGGATTTTAGGAGGCCCAGACCCCTCATGGACCTCGTGATCGTCAGAGGTGACTGTGTTCAGAGGGCGCAGACCTATAAATACCTGGGAGTGCAGCTGGATGAGAAATTGGACTGGACTGCCAATACTGATGCTCTGTGCAAGAGAGGACAGAGCCGACTATACTTCCTTAGAAGACTGGCGTCCTTCAACATCTGCAATAAGATGCTGCAGATGTTCTATCAGATGGTTGTGGTGAGCGCCCTCTTCTACGCGGTGGTGTGCTGGGGAGGCAGCATTAAGAAGAAGGACGCTCCATGCTTGGACAGACTGGTAAGGAAGGCAGGCTCAATTGTAGGCATGGAGCTGAACAGTTTGACATCTGTGGTGGAGCGACGGGCACTGAGCAGGCTCCTATCAATTATGGAGAATCCACTGCATCCACTAAACAGTGTCATCTCCAGACAGAGGAGCAGCTTCAGTGACAGAGTGCTGTCACCTCCACTGACAGACTGAAGAAATCGTTCCTCCCCCACACTATGCGACTCTTCAATTCCATCGGTGGGGGTGGGGTGATTGGGTAAACGTTAACATTATCCAAAGTTATTGTCTGTTTTTACCTGCATTTTTATTACTCTTTAATTTAATATTGTTTTTTGTATCAGTATGCTGCTGCTTGAGTATGTGAATTTCCCCTTGGGATTAATAAAGTATCTATCTATCTATCTATCTATCTATCTATCTATCTATCTATCTATCTATCTATCTATCTATCTATCTATCTATCTATCTATCTATCTATCTATCTATCTATCTATCTACACATGATCTTGACATGTGTCAAAAAATCTTACGAACACATGATTAGGTTTTGTTAGAAAAATTAAGTGCTTTAGAACTGTGGGACAACTGTATAGTATATTAGCTTCATTTTTCATGCATAGCATCAGTGCTGGTGACAGACTGAAGACTGTTGGGGGCTACACCTTGACAAGTCCTCTTATAGTTCTTATTATCAGTGTGGTGCTGAACAAGTGGAAGCCAGAAGTGAACAGTAGCTTTGTTGGGTTGGCCTTCAAATCACTGTAATTTATTCTACATTTGGAAATACAAAAGTCTCACAAACATAAAACCTTACTTTTTGAAAATTCCTATTGCTTCTCAAACTGGCACTTAGCATCAACAGACACAAATCTCCCTTATAATAAGATCTTTACTAACAACCATAAAATGCCCATATTGAATTTCTGTAAATAAATTTTAAATTCCCAAAATCGTAAATCATCTTAAATCATAAAGCTCAAGTGGATTTAAAAATTATTGTGTAAGATGTGGACATGTAAACAAGAATTTAATTGTACTTGGTACATGTGACAAAACCATGACAGCTACTATAATACAATACAGTAACTAACATGTCATACAAGGGGAAAGCTCTTGGACTCATTACACACTTCAATTGTTTGTTACTGAAAAAGAAATAAGATAGAATAGTGTAAAAAATGACAAAGATAGGAAGAAGTTTTGGGGTACCCGGTGGTATGCCCATTATAATGAAAGATAAAGAGAGTTTAAATAAGCAGTAGAAAAGACACAATAGGCCATATAGGTCAATTGTGATGGTAAAATAGCTGCTTCTGGTGTACTGATGTCACACACAGATACAAGTTCTTCTACTGAACGCTGACCTCCATTGTAAGCGTTCCTCAAATTGGATCCTGGATGGAACAGGTAGGAATTCTGGTAAGCAGCCAAAGGAAGTGGCATTAGTGATCCTGGCAGGTTTGTTCCTGGTGATAAAAGAATAAAAAGACTTACTGACAGTGCCCTCTTTTGCTTGGCAGTGGTATTGCCCATTTCATAACACTTTTGTTGCTCACTACTTGCACGTTGCTGACAATAGTTAAAATTCATTTGGGATATTTCTTAAACTTAAAAGAAAGACAAAAGGACAACCATTATCTGTATAAAGGGCCTATTGATACCTTCATAGACACTACAAACAAACAGGCAGCCCTTTAGGATGTCTAAAGTAGTAAGTCCAACTGAATCTTTATCATTTCCAAGTAAAGTCCAAGAGATGGACCTTTGCTCTTGCAAATAATAAAACTGTTCTTTCAATCCAGCTTCAGCCATAACTCTGTGTCAATCCTGAGCAAAGTTTTTGTGGTTCACCCCTGGTCACAATGTCATCATGATTTTCTGGCCCTTCCTTTTTCCACACTGCTCAATGCTTCATAGTCCTTTTAGCTTGACTTCACGTCTGTGGAACATTTCAAAGGTAATCAGTTGCCTGGTTAAACAATACCAGTCAGTGGCTGAAGTGGAAAAAAGAACTAGCGTTACTCCCTGTTATTTTGACTGGTAACTACATGACTAAATTAGTATTTACATTTGATGCAAAACAAATCTAATGGCCAAGAGAGGTCGTTTCAGTTTTTCAAATGGCAAAAGCTTAGAAGAAAGTGTGAAATACTGTATTCCAAAAGGTAAGAGGTCATGTCCAAAGCATAAGAGGGGGATGGCTGGGAAGGGATGATGTGTGGTTGGCATAGTAACCAACACATTGACAAAAACGGGAAGAAGAAATCAGGTAATCTTACTACAACATTCCATTTTTTAAACCCACTTAATCCTGAGCAGGATCACAAAGGGCTGTAGCCTATCTCAGCAAGCATAGGGCACAAGGCAGGGTAGCATGGAGAACACACTGACACACATATACAGTACATACACTAAGGCCAACTGAGCATCACCAATCCACCCAACATTCATGTCTTTGGACTGCGGGAGGAAACCAGAGCTCCTGAAGGAAATCCATGCAGACACTAGAAGAACATTGCAAAGTCAATATAGGGAGGACCAGGGGTACTACCGCTATGCCAACTTGTGGCTCACAGGTCATTTAATTTATATATAATTAAGTTGGGTGTATACAGTACATAGACAAACAGAAGGAGTTGCACTCAACTATTCTGTTACAAAGTTGCTTATGCTGAGTTCTGAAACTCAACATAAAAATATCCCAGTCCTTAATCTGCAAGGCTAAAACACACCACCAATCCAGTTAGCTAACACCACTTCTGTCCACTGTGAATCCAAACCTCTGAATTGAAAGATTAATGTTCAGGTCAAGGATATACAACTAAATCTACTTAGACAGAAGCAGGGATTAAGGGCTACACAGTTTCATGGATATTCTTATACCCATGGTCCCATGGGGATTCATTATTGGTTTTCACTTAATATGCAAGAAGGTGATTTGTACCACCACTGGACTAAAATGTTGGGCTGGGTTAAAGTACCTAAAGGTTTTTCAATTGTTTTAAATATTGTTTGTAACAAATATATTTATTTTATAAGATTAAAAAAGAAATTATAGGTTTGGAAATATTGTATTGGACAGATCTTAGTAAATGCTTTCAGGCAGTGACACTGGGGATGTCTCCTTTCAGTCTTTCTTTTTAGAATGTAGAGATATTGAATCGTATCCCTTTGACACATTAACAAGTAGAATTCACAGCTACATCACCTTCAATGAGTAATTATTATAGATGACAATCAGTAAAAACTGATGAGAATGAGAAATAGTCACATACACTATGTATTAACACATGATAAATCAAGTAGGGTGAATATTACTGTCGTTTAAAAAATTTCCAAAATAAATGTATTAATTAAACATTATTTCCTTATCAAATTAACACACAGTAATTAAGTAACCAAATTTAAGATGGGTTTTTGTGGACAGCATGGTGGCTAGCGGATGTCCTTTAATGTGCATTGCAAAACTCTTTTTTGGCATCTAGAATGTTCTTCTAAAGCACGTTCAAGTATGATGTTAAACTAGATGAAGTGCCAGCAACCAATTAGCTCAGTCATGTTGTGAGCAAAGCTTTGATTTTAAGTGTGGAAACCAGATTGCCGAAATTGTGTAGGCATTTGAACTTTGAGCAAGCGTTTCTTCAGACCACATGTGCTGAGCAACGCTGAATGAAACAAATAGCTTTTAGGAAAGAATGGATGTGAAAATGGGGTTTGTTTTAAATTTTTATAAAAGGACGGCCCTGATTTGGATAGTACACTTTTATATGTGACGTAAAACTAGTTCCACTGAAAAAAGCAGCAAAAGCTTATGAAGATTTGAAAATATGATTGCAATCCACTGTACTGTGTGGCATTGCTGAGTAAAGTTTAAGTGCAGAAAGATGAAGAAAACAAGAATTGGCCCCCTAGTAAAGTCACACATGGAATGAAAAGCCAGCAATAATCCCATAAGGCATGGGGGCGAGTGGATTGGGGGGTGACAGCTTCTGAACCAAGTCTTTGGAATTAATACATTTGCAAACACTAAAATCTGAGGACTGAGCTCATGCAACCTCACAGGGTTGAAAGGAATATAGAAAATAAACAGAACTGTATTTAATCAGATCATTTTAAATAGATGACGTATGAAACATGACATGTAGACTCCCAATGCTGAGAAATAGACATATTCATTGTCCTACTACACCAACAGTATGCACAATGTTCCAGGTTTAAATTGTTTAATTTAGGACATTGCTTGAGGGAGAGGTGTAAACACTGCTGCTGCTGTGGTTAATATAAAAGCAATTAGTACTGTTTAAATGTCGATCAATTTTAATGAAAAATCAAATGGAAAAAATGAATATTAATGTTCTAAGTGTAATGTTTGTTCTTTAGAGGAGTCAAGAGTAGAAAATAAATAAATAAATAAATAAAATAATTAAATACATACATACATATTTTACTTATATGTTCTAGCCAGTAAACCATTTCTTACAGATAAAAAACAAACAATAAAAAATCATGCCAAATTTAAATTTAGCATTGACATTCTAAAATAAAACACATTTCCTTTTAATATGACTACTAATGCTAACAACAATATTCACATTAATAAGAAAACAGAGCGGACGGCACGGTGGCGCAGTGGTAGCGCTGCTGCCTCGCAGTTAGGAGACCTGGGTTTGCTTCCCGGGTCCTCCCTGCATGGAGTTTGCATGTTCTCCCCGTGTCTGTGTGGGTTTCCTCATACAGTCCAAAGACATGCAGATTAGGTTGCTTTGGCGATCCTAAATGGTCCCTAGTGTGTGCTTGGTGTGTGTGCCCTGCGGTGGGCTAGTGCCCTGCCCAGGGTTTGTTTCCTGCCTTGCTCCCTGTGTTGGCTGGGATTGGTTCCAGCAGACCCCGGTGACCCTGTGTTAGGATATAGCAGGTTGGATAATGGATGGATGGATGGAAGAAAACAGAGCGGCTCATTTATTAGTGTCAGTGCTCCACACCATCGGGGACCTGGCTTCTAGTCCTGGTGTTTCACTGTCTGCTTGAATATTCTCCCTGGGTTTGACTGAGTGTTCTATTTTCTTCCCACACCTCAAAGTCACATATGTGACAAAGTTCAATGGAGGCCCTAAATTGTCAGTGTAAGAGTGAATGAGGATGTGGGCTTGAGCATGAACAGCAATGAACAAGCGTCTCAGGCAGGGTTAACCTCTGAACTGGCGTACAATACTGCCAGGATACACTCTATCTCTCTGTGGTCTTGAAAAGGGAAAAAGCAAGTTCAAAAAATGTATGAATGGATAATACTTGTAATAAACTAGAATTTTACTGCACAAGCATGATTCTAAACAGCAACCAACTACTACAAAAATGCTAACATTCATTAGTTTGTCATGCACAGCCTCAAACAAGACCCTTTTGAAAGAGACACAACAAGAGTGGAGTTGCTGCTTTATTGTCCTTTTTTCTCCTCAATTAAGGACCTTCTTCAGAGTATTAGATTCGCCAAGTATGCTTCTAATAAATTGGATATCTGGGCATTCTGTCATCATCCCAAATCACCTTGAAATTGGAGATGAAACTTAAAAAGGAGAGGATGAGAAAAAAGAGATAGAAAGCAAAAGAAGGACTGATGAAGAGGACTAGGATTAACTTCTCCCATTAAGACATTTGTAGTCATTAAAACACTTTCCTCAAGGTACTGTTCATTCATGTTATTTGTGATAAGACTGTGACTGGAAATATGATAACAGATGTTGTAGGTTGTAGGTTTCCTCCCACAGTCCAAAGACATGCAGGTTAGGTGCATTGGTGACCCTAAATTGTCCCTGGTGTGTGTATGTGTGTCCTGCGGTGAGCTGACGCCCTGCCCAGGATTTGTTCCTGCCTTGCGCCCTGTGTTGGCTGGGATTGGCTCCAGCAGACCTCCGTGACCCTGTGTTAGGATATAGCGGGTTGTATAATGGATGGATGGATGGATGTTAAAGTTTGGGAGAACAGACTTTAAAGATGGCCACCTTATCTTTAAGTCAGACAGATAAGATACTGCTTGACTGACCTGGAATCTTGGGACACTGAACATGGGTTTTGAGAATTCTAACCTGCATTTTTTTAATTAAACTCATATGGGTATGACACACAAAAGAGAGAGAAAAAAGTACAAATAAAAAGATGAAAAGAACAACTCTGCCTCTATGGGTCTGCCTAACTATGTTTCAAATCTTTATCTGTCTGGTAAGGTAGCTTCCTTGCCCACCACAAAGTACCACCCAAGGACTTCCTTCCACATTCACAGTCAACTGAAGGATAGAACATCCTTTAGTGAACTGTGCTATGTAATGTGCCAATGTGGTGGCACCCTGGAAAAGAAACTAATTAATGCACACAAATAGAGAGTGAGAGAGAGAGAAGATAGCCACTATGGATAGATACGAAGATAGAGAGATGTGAAAGGCACTATAGAACATAATTTAAGAAATTTGATGAACAAAGGATACCATTAAGCCCGTGAAGCTTGTTTGTTTCATCCAGATACTGCATACACAATAGATAGATAGATAGATAGATAGATAGATAGATAGATAGATAGATAGATAGATAGATAGATAGATAGATAGATAGATAGATAGGCTGGGTTTGTTTCAGCAGCAACAAGTTGTTATATTAATTTACAACCATGATAAATATGGTTTAAATTACATTGTTTTACTTTCCACTGAACACAACAGGACTGGGGTTCTACTACACATGCAATCAACTAGAGAATGTAAAAAATGTTTAGATGACTGGACAATTTCAATATTTAGACTTAATTTATGAAACAGTTATGCACAGAAATGGCAGTAATGGCACCATATAGCAACACAAAGTCCTGAAAAGTGACACAAAGCAATAGATAGGTCAGTAGCCTTGCTGGAAGTTGGGAAAAATGTAAATGAGTTATAAGTTATTCTGGAGATAGCAGGGCCAGATGCATCCAGAGAGAAAGAAAAAGAGTTAGATCTTAATATGGACAGGCACAGGAGATCAGGACATTGTCTGCAACCTGCATTTAAGTATTTTGTTTGCTTATTGAGATTGTATACACAAATCTATTGTTTCCACCTTATCATGTGTACTTGTGCTGACTGTTTTATGGAAAGCCGAATTAACATTCAGAGGTGTTGCAAAACGCATCTTAAAATGCATTTAAAATATTTTAAAATGATTACAGATATCTGAAAATATGTCTATTTTAAGATACTTTAAATACATTTTATGCCTTTCAAGAAGCATAAATGATATTTTAAGAAATCTGAATATCATTTTCAGATGCCTCTAATACAATTTAAAAAATTTAAAATACATTTGCAGATATTTAAGAATAGCTTCCTGTCCATTTTTAAATTATCTTAAAGTGCATGGAAGGTGAATTTGTGGTATCTAAAAATGTTTTAGAGATATCGTAAAAGGCACAGGATGCCATGCAGGGAGTTATTTTGAGACATGAGACTAAAAATACATTACAGATATCTTGAAATGAATTTGAGATATCTCATAATGTTTTTGAGATATTTTAAAATGTTAAGGGGCATATTTTGAGATATCTGCAAATGAGTTTCAGATGGCTTAAAAAGTGAATTGCATTTTAAGATATCTAAAATTCTTTTTGAGATAACAATAAATGTTAATTTAGTAAGCCATGCTGTTCTTTTAAACAATGCATGTGTGACACATATTTATGGCAGATGACCTCAACATTGCGGGAATACTTAGCATTGTAGTGTAGGGAATATCAATCAAGTACACTACAACTGCTAATTTAAATGCCTTACTGCCTTTACTGGCTAAATTACTCGGAATTCTACCTAACTGTATCACTAATAGCGTGCATCCGGTTATATTTCCTCACTGCCTTAAATATATAGTCTCACAAGCAATGAACGTCACCATTACAGTAATGTGGAGAGAATATGTGCTCTTTATAATCATTAATTATGAATTAATAATAATGAGGGTAAAGGATTTCAGCAATTGTGTCGAATGTTTAGTCAGTTCCTCTAAATCATGACCAGAAACAAAATGAGATGAGTCACTATTATTTCCATGGTGACAAAACCATTAATGTGAAAGAAACTTAATTTAGGTTTTTATAAAAATATCCACCAGGACTGAATTAAAATCTTATTTCCAGGCTAAATTACGCTATCCATTAGCAGATGCAGGGATTTAAAAATACATCTTTACAATATGAGTTGCCTAAGTGACTGCTGTTGTATAACGGAAGTTAACAACTTCCTCCTTCTCAACGTAGGTATGATTAACCCTTTGAAAATATCCAGTGGATATCCTGGATAAATAAATGGATTATTCGAGTAAGTTGTAGTATATAGGGCTGATTACAACAGTAAAATCTTTTTTATTAACAAATTTATAAAATGTTAAGAAAATATATTTCTCCTAGTATTTTATTTAAATGTAATGTTTTCTGAAATGTTACATATTATGAGATTTTTTTAGTGTAGCATACAATTCTCTTGTTAATAGTTATTAGTTTTCTTTTACCATACTGTCAAACAAATGAGTCACAGACATCATGAAGATTTGGGGCAGCCACCCGTATATTGTTTCCCGGCTGCAAAAGTTGATTTTTTTATGAGCGATGTTCACAGAACAGAGTCCAAAACAGACTTGCATTGAAACAAGATGGCAGTTTTAACAGATAGGATGATAAATGATGTCAGCAGCGCCGGAACCAGAAGTGACATCTTCATGACCGGAAGTGACATCATTGATGGCGTCGGAAACAAGTGGGATTTCCCAAGAGACTGAGAGAGACAGTTAGCACACTCCGCCACCCCCTGGTCTGTCGTAAAATTGCTATTATTTTGATCCTTTAGCTGTTTCCCATACCTATGAATTGGTTCTTCTTAAATTATATCACCCAAATCTGTCATTTACTATAAAGTGTTTAGCTTCAAAGGTGAAGGGGACTTTGTATAGCAAAGAATTTGCTATTTTGGCTCTCTTTAGAGTAGAACATCTTTATTTGTATTTCAGTGCAATGCAGTTCCACTTTTCATGTGGAGTACAAATTATTTTATTCAATAATTGTAAAAGACATGCTCAACGGCAACAACAACAATGAAAAAAAACAATTTATGTCTTGTATAGCCGAGAATCGCACAAGGAATTCCTTAATGGGCTTTCACAAGCCCTGCTTTTTGACAGCTCCCCAACCTGGCCTAACTAAGAATACAAGAGAAGACTACCCAAAAAAAACAGTTGTAGAGAATAAAAAATGAAAAAAATCTTGGGAAAGACAATTCAGAGAGAGACACCCCCTTCCAGGTAGGATGGACATGTAAAAAAATGGGTAAATTCAATACACAAAATATAACACAAGCAATCCTCTTCACAGAGCTAGATGACCAATCTATCATTGCCAGCTCAGAAATACAATGCTACAAACTACAAGGCAAAACACAAGAATAGATTATACCACTCAATAAATACAGAACTACCACATATGAGGATACAGATTTGTTGAAATACATATAAAAGTAGAAACTAATTAACATAAATGAAAAATGAAGTGAAAAATAAGTATCTGTTCCTCAGTTAATTGTAGAACAACTTCCAGATTGTAGAAAAGGAGTCAGACAAGCCAGAGTCCTGGAGACTTTGGCCTACAAGCCTCCTCCCCTCTACTGGCCATTCTACAGCTGAGTCAGTGCTGGGCCAGCCAATTTGATGAAAGAACCTTTCTACCCCATGATTCCAATGTTCCTTTATATGAGATAACTTTCCCATAAGCCGGCAAATAACTTGGCAGTCGAGCAGTGACACCAAGTGCCACATGAGGATACCGAGAAGAGAAACAAAATAAGAGTTTAGTGAGAGTTTATAAATTATCATATTTCTTACTGTATATGTTAGTACTAATAAATAACAACAGCGATGCAGTATGCACAACTAATCAGCAGCTCAATTCATGGTATGCTAAATTAAAGTAGTTAGTCGTCAGCCTGGGTTTAAAAGCTGCTTAATACAGTCTAAGGCCCACATTTGGCTACGTACTGTGATGATACGGATTTGCTCCATGCTCCCATCCGACTGCTGGGAGCTCTTGAAACCAACGACTTTGGTAATGTCACCGAGATGAGCTGACAAATTAGGACAATTCTCTAATGAAGCCAGGGGATTGTGCAAAAGTGCCAAAGTGCTTTTATTACACAAAAATGACAATGTCCAAACAAAAAGTGCAGTGCATCACAGTTTCAATAAATAATCCATAAAAACAGTGCAAAGTGGGGATAAAAACAATAAATCCTTTAAAATCCAAGATTAAAAATGCAGTCTCACTCTTCACGATCTTAGCACACCTCCTTTTCTCATTCTCCCCGGCTCACCCATAACTCGTGTAGCCGGCAGAAACCCAACAGCAACAAGCTCCTTTCGGCCGACTCTCCGGCACTCTTCCCTTCTTCCTTCACGCTCATGTAGTCACTCCTCAGATCCCTCGGGAGGACAACAGCCTTGCTCACCCCACTCACCCGAACATTCAGTGGGGTGGACTAGCCCCTAGAGCGCCACAACCAAACCTCCTTCATGGGGCCCAAGCTCGTTCTGCTCCTCCTTCCAGATGGCCTGATCCTCCTGCTAAGACTGCTCTTTCCCGTCCTTTAACCTCCTCTATCATCCTCTTTTCCTCAATTCATCTATCCCCCTTTCTCGGTGCCGACCCGTATATATACATCCACCCGCGCCTCCGTGGGCGCAGCGCCTTAATCACATGCCACAGGAAGCCAATGAAGCAATTGAGAACGATCGCACCCACACGTGCAGGTGCGACTAGCTCCAACTACCTCATTAACTCCTCACGGTTATGCAATTGCACCCACAGAGAACGACACGGCTATATGGATTTAAAACTGGCCCTTTTTTTTGAAGCCGCAGACCCGCTATACCACATACTTCCCCTCTTAAGCCCCAGTTGCACGGGAAGGTTCCACGCCATTACCAACCCAGTGCAACTGGCGGCCCAGGTCCGAAGCTTGGCCACACTACCACTGCACTAAAACAATTAATAAAATCACTAAAAGCAATCCCACAATAAAACCAACCTAAGCCCCCTTTGTAAAACCAGGACATTAAAAGAATAAGGACTTTTAAAAGACAATAAAAGCAGAAATAAATAAATGGCCATTAAAAAATTCAGTCCTTTAAACATGTCCTCCTCCAGCTTGGGTCCGTGGGCTCATTAGTTTCTGATCCATATGGCATCAGTCCCACTGGCTCATTGGTCTCCTGTTATTCAGTTCCCACTGCCAGCTCATCCCACCGCTGCCACCAAAATGTGACAATGCGGGTTCGCTCCATGCTCCCATCCAACTGCTGGGAACTCTTGAACCCGACACCGTCGGTAATGTCACCGAGATGAGCTGACAAATGAGGACAATTCTCTAATGAAGCCAGGGGATAGTGCAAAAGTGTCAAAGTGCTTTTATTACACAAAAATCACAATGTCCAAACAAAAAGTGCAGTGCATCACAGTTTCAATAAATAATCCATAAAAACAGTGCAAAGTGGGGATAAAAACAATAAATTCTTTAAAATCCAAGGTTAAAAATGCAGTTTCACTCTTCACGATCTTAGCACACCTCCTTCTCTAATTCTCCCCGGCTCACCCATAACTTGCGCAGTCAGCGGAGACCCAACAGCAATGAGCTCCTTTTGGCCGACCCCCGTCTAGGACACCTTAAGGACATCACGGACAGACTGCCTGAGGTCGGCACTCCTCCCTTCTTCCTTCGCGCTCACGTAGTTGCTCCTCAGATCCTTCGGGAGGACACCTGCCTTGCTCACTCCACTCACCCGAACATGCAGTGGGGTGGACTAGCCCCTAGAGCACCACAACCAAACACTCCTTCACGGGGCCCCAGCTTGTTCTGCTCATCCTTCCAGGTGGCCAGATCCTCCTGCTAAGACTGCTCTTTCCCATCCTTTAACCTCCTTTATCTTCCTCTTTTCCTCAATCCATCTATCCCCCTTTCCTGGTGCCGACCCGTATATATACATCCACCCACGCCTCCGTGGGTGCAGCACCTTAATCACACTCTGCAGGAAGCCAATGAAGCAATTGAGAACGATCGCACTCACATGTGCAGGTGCGACTCGCTCCAACTACCTCATTAACTCCCCGCAGTCGTGCAATCGCGTCCACGGAGAACGACACGGCTATACGGATTTAAAACTTGGCCCTTTTTTTTGAAGCCGCGGACCCGCTATACCACACGTACATTACTAAGTGCACGTCAGCTTTATTGTTACCTAGGCATTGAAATGCTGTAAACCTTTCATATATTAAATCCACTCTCACTTTTTCCAGTTTTAGTATACTATAGTACTGTATATGGGCTGGCATTCTTCTGTTCAAGCAAGATGAAAGGGTGAGATAGCAGAAAGCTTACAGAGAAATGGTATTCAATTCAATAGGACTCTGAAAAAGACTATTAGAATGTGAAGGTCTGTTGTAGTCCTGATAGTGCATAATTTGGTAACTGATGATTTGTGCTACTGAAATATTTTATAAATCCTCTAACAGTCAAAGAAAATGCAGAACATAACATTGCTACTGTATATTATACCTAATAGAAATTTGATGATACTTTGTACTTTTTAAACACTGTGGCACTGTGGTAATGTTGTAAAAGGGTCTACAAGAATGCATTGTTTTAATTTCTGGGATATCATTAATTAAATTGCTTTATACTTGCTTTCCTGAAACTTTTCAAGCTGACGATGGGCGAGGGATATATCAGGTATGCTGATTTGTGTTTTTCATTAAATAAAACAAAATTATGTATTGTCATACATTCTTCTTTATACAGTCCCAGAGAGTGATGATGTGTTAGTATAGAATTTCATAATACACACATTGTGTTAACCCTACTATTATTTTTAATTTTGTATGATAGAGTACTTTATTGGGTTTATTGGGTTTGCTAGAAATGTACAATGAAGTGGCAGGGTTCATTAAACTGTAATTTAAAATTTGATTACACTTAGCTCATCACATATGGTGTCCCGTCTGCCATTTAAACATTCATTCATTTTGTTTCAGAACCTGTCTATGCCAATACAGATTGTGGGAGCTTTAGTCTATCCTTAAAGCAAAAATTACAGTTCAGAAACTAACTTTGGATGAGATGCCAGTTCAACACAAAACACACTCACCTGTACCAGACCGATTTAAAGATGCCAAATTAATTTCATATATGCATATTTAGGATATAGGAACCTTGAGAAAACCTACATTGAGAAGGGAGAAATGTGTAAATTCCACACAGACCGCAGATTTTGGAGATGTGAAGCAGCACTGCATGCCACTTGGCCTCTGCCTGTACCTTTCTGGTATGTCTTTAATGCAATCACTTCCACAGAATACTCATTTAAACATTTAGAATCCTCCTCCTGTTCTGTCAGTAATGTTGGCATTTCAGGGTTGTTTTATAAACCTTCTGTATTGCATGTAGAGTACAACTGTTCACAACTTTCAGTGCTGTAAGCAGTGATACGAATTTCATTTCTTAAGAGATGTGGCAGGCACTAATAATGCTGAGGCCAAGTACCTCGAGTATAAATTAAAATTAAAGGATTTTGGAAAACAGTCAAGTAAGTCCAGAATAAGCAGAGCTAAGGTGGCTTATTGTGTTCTGTTGCTCATTGGAGTGAGCAACTTACCTGGGGTGTTCTTCACCCTTATATATAGTCACAGGGCTCAAGATTGCATTAGCAGCTTAGGCTTTTATGGGAAATTCTAGAAGGTCAGTGCCAGGAGTTCTTAAGGCTATTCTTGACTACAGAGTCATCCCTGGTACAGGCAGGTAAAAAGCTCCTTCTGTCCAGTAGATAAATGGAGCCTGGAGGATCATTGCTGGCAAGAACATAACTGTGGGAGGAAGAGAAGCATAAGTGATTCATGTGTTACTTTGGTGTGTAATTCACACTGTACATCATTTGCTATTCAGGGTGAACATATATTTTAGACATTTGTTTTTCTGATTACTGCACACTGTATACTCTCTGTGTTTATTTCCCTCTCTTTGATTTTTTTTGTAATAAATATGCCCTTTTGTACTATTTTGGGCATTATTTGGGTTTGGATACAGCTTGAGAGCATATGCCAGCTTCCACAATTGTCAAGACCATGTCTACAGCTACCAGCATTCCAACTTCATTGCCACCTCTGAACAATAATGGCAGGGATGTTTGTTTCTTTTTGTTTAAAAAAAAATCTGCTGAGCCCTTGTTCTAAATGTAATTGAAAAAAGGATAAAGAGCTTGTGTGTGTGTGAATTATGGTTTGTTAAGTTTGACATGATTGTATGGAATGTTGTTTTCTTCAAATAATATCAATAACATTAAGTTGAAAAAAAGTGTGCAAAAAAAGTAAAATATTTTCTGCATTATCTCTTCAATTATTAAATTAATGGTCCTCCTTTTTAGGGAGAAAAGGTTTAATGTTATTTAAAGAAAAGAAAAAGATTTTAAAAGTTTAACACATTAGAGTAAAAGAGAATTACAACTTGATCAAAAAATGTACTTACTGTAGACAATTGTTATCCTTCATATGTACTTCAGTTAAACACAATGGAACAATATATTACACTTTGATATTAACAATGAAAGTATTAATATGTGTAGAATATATTTACAATATACTGCAAGATAGTTAAAGCATTTTGATTTGACTAAAAATATAGTATTTTATATAATATTTTATAAAGGTGTGTTTGATATATTTGGTATATACAGTATTTTTCAAGGGACTGGTGTGGAAGACAAATTAGATTTAAGGGTCACATAGTCATAATATAGTTATTGTGCTTAAAGTGTTTTGGTATGCTTTCCTCATTAAAATATAGCGTAAAGGGAAAATAAATGTCAGAAACTTGTTAAAGCATATCAGGAAACCAGATAGAAGTCAAGTGAATGACACGGAACAAAAAGGTCCAGGGTGATGGTGTACAGAAGATGGCTGACTATCATGTACCCAGTAAGACTCGACAGGTCACACACACAGAAACTCAAGAAGTACTGGAAAGTATTGTAAAGGATCAAGAATACAGAGAATCATGGCTTTTATTTTGGAGTACCTAAGCTGATTATGCTCTCTGCTAGAAAAATCCTTTGTCTCTTGAACCAATCAGAATGAATGTAAACTAGCGAACAAATCAGAGTAAACAGTATTTCAGCATAGTTATGCAAGTTCAGTTGTCTTTAATTTGAGACTCTGCTTCTGTTCTGTGACCACCTGCTGATGACCTCTGCCCAGGGCTCTGTCCTTTAGTAGGTTGCTTATATCAGGGATGTTCCCTCTTCAGCATTTGCTGAAGAGATAAATAAAGAGGCAATGGACAAGCTTCCTCCTGCCTGGTTTGTTAGTTTGATTAACTATTTAAATGCTCAAACAGTCCTAGTTTAGGACAAGATTTCTTTCTTTAAAATATAATTCCAGTTAATTTCTATCACACTGGCTGTTTTAAGGGTTCACCCAGCAGACAAATAAATTAAAAACAAAGACAAATTTATATATGTCAGTGCTAATCCATTATTTCAGTAATATTCAAGGTTTGGTTTCCAAATACAGAAAATGTTAATTTCCTTGCACAGTAATTCACTATTTCATTGCTACACTCAAAGCATTTTTCTGTTTGATTGGCAAATAGTTTCTGTAAGCAAATATTGAAGAAGTTGCTGATATGTTCAGTTGCAATTTACAGTATTTGCAGTACGTATAGTATGAGACAGCTCAGCTTTCCTCATTAACAGCATCAATAAACA